>NW_005054976.1:1539-16764 GCF_000277835.1 Geospiza fortis
ACACACAGACACACACACACGCACACACGGACAGACACACAGACACAGAGCTGTCAGGGGCCCTGCAGCCCAGCTGCTGTGCTCAGAGATGTCTCAACATGAAGGTCCTTCCATTCCTCAGAAGGACAATGTGGTTTCTCCAGTGCCAGAGTACAGACGAGAGATGTCAGATACTGCAAGTGTGCCTGCACACCTTCTGACTAAGGTAAAAAGGGAAGCTGAGGGACACAGACACTCACCTTGTAATCCTTGATTTCCTCCATCGGGATCTCATCACAGTTGGGAACCATGTCAGGCTTCTTTGTGGACTCCAGCCTCCTGTGCAACCTAGAAATATCTTCCTGCACAAAAACAGGAGACCAAGAGAAGGAACAGTACATTCTCTGTCAGCTTCTTCAGGGACCAAAGAGAACATGCACCTGGCTAAGTCATGCCACCCATAGTTTCACCCCCTATAATCCAAGAGACAACATGATCCTCTGATACTGCAAGCATTGTCAGTTATCAGGGGACAAAACCTGAAAGAGCCAAGACCTGATGAAGCCAAAATCAAAGTGAAACTGGACACCAAGAGCAGTTCAGCTGAAACTCTCTGCAAGCTCAGTGTACAAGAAGGACACCAAAGCAGACAGATCTTGAAGGATTGTGCATAGGATATGTACCTCAGCCCTTTTGAAGTTGAACATCTCTTTCTCTCTAGTTACTCTGTTTTCCACAATCTCTTCCTGAAAATCATGTAGCTTCTTCTGAGCCAGCTCAAGCTGGGCCTTCAGATCATCTGCAAGCTGAGATGCATCCATGGCCTGAGAAAGAAAACCAGGATATAAGGACCAAACATAGAAGAACAGCTCTAGTGGCTTCTAGTCCCTTGTTATTACCTTATTATCAACAAGTTTTAATCATTTAGCTTCAAGATCCCTTTGGGCAGAGCCAAACCTTGGCATGCTGCAAAGCACAACACTTAGAAAAACACTAATGCTCATCCAAATCTCTTCTTAAGGTATTTTCAGCCTTCCAGCTTCCACATTTTCTCTGTTAAAGTGTTCAGAGGCAGTTCTACAGCTGAACTAGACAGAACTGCAAGATACCTATTTCTAACAATCTTCTCTCTTCACCAGCTCTCTTCTAACTTTATAGCCAAATGCCCTAATACCACAAATTGTCATACTAAGCACAGGTGACTCTGCTAAATTCTCCCCACCTCCTCTTCACAGTGCTTTCCTTTTTGCCTGTTTTAATGTAATTTCTGCATTTCTACTAAAACTTAACAACAAAGGCAGCTATAAGACTTAGTCTTATTTTACTGGTAACACACCTACTTTATTGATCTTAGGCATCTGTTGAAAGTGTTCACATTCCCCAGCTGTATTTCCTTTTGCTTATCCCATCTTTGTTACAATGGCTTTGACCCCAGTTAACTTCATCTGGCTGCTCTTTCTTCACCATAGGTTACACAGAAAAATCTATAACCTGCTTCTCCTTATCAAAGCAAAACATCAGTCTCCAGTGCTTTAACCATAATTCTCTCCAGGACTCCTCAGCCTTCTGATACACTCATCCCAAACCAGAAAATACCAGGTTCTGGAATGCCAGTGAGAGCTCAGAGCCTTCCATGCCTCCCCAAGCTCCCCCTCACAGCCCAAGAGGAAAGGAAGGCATCGCTCACCTTGCGTTTGTTCATCTCCAGGGCCTGTGTTCGCAGCCCCAGCTCCTTCTCTCCTGTTCCAATGCTGCTCTGCAGTAAGTGTTCCTTCTCCTCCAGCTTACGTACCACCTGCAGCTGGGCATCCACCTTGGAAAGGGACACAGAGGGAACAGAAGGAATGAATGAATGCATGCTCTGTGCGTCTTCAGAGCTGTCATTCCAGCTGCAGCTAAAACTACCCTGGCTTCCCCATCCCCAGGGAGCACACCTTCAGCTTGTCTTTTCTCCCTGAACAGCTGTGCCTGTGTCCAGAGCTGTACCCAGATCTCTCTGGTCAACACTTTAAAAGTTAGCAGTCAAATATTTGCAGCAAAGTCTTAACTTTTGGGCGGTGGCTTAAAGACTTGCTGTAAGGCAGTGAACAGTTCCACTTCTTTTGGCAACCTCTAGCAGTGCCTCACTACCCTCTGAGTGAAGAATTTCTTTCTAACATCTAATATAAGCCTGCCCTCTTTCAGTTTAAAACCACTGCCTCCTATCCTATAATTGTATGCTCATATAAAAAGTTCCTCCCCCTCATTTTCCTAAGCCCCCTTCAGGTACTGGAAGGCCGCAATGAAGTCTCCCCTGAGTCTTCTCTTCTCCAAGCTGAACAGGCCCAGCTCTCTCAGCCTGTTCTTGTAGCACAGGTGCTCATTTCTTCTCATCATCTTTACGGGCTCCTCTGGACTCCCTCCAAGAGGTCCATGTGTCTTTCCTGTGCTGAGGACCCCAGAGGCGGATGCAGCATTGCAGCTGGGCTCTCACAAGGGCAGAGCAGAGGGGCAGAATCCCCTCCCTCAGCCTGCTGCCCACGCTGCTTTGGGTGCAGCCCAGAATGCAGTTGGCTTTCTGGGCTCCCAGCGTGCACCGCTGGGTCAGGTCCAGCCTCTCATCCACCAGAATCCGAGAGTCCTTCTCTGCTCTGGTGCTCTCAGTGATTTCCTCTCCCAGCCTGTGCCCATGTCTGAGGTTGTTCAGACTGAACCATGCTTTCCCGTAAGAGCCAGAATGAGGGATGTGGGACTCTAGGTGGCTCTCCAAAATTCAGTTTATTCCATCCAAGATGTTACAGCAGTCCAGGGTTTTTGGTGACAGAGCCTGTGCCTACAGCTGTCAGCTCCAGCTGCAGGCAGGCCTGGAGACCCTTTGGTTTTGGTTACAATGCATTATAGACTTTTCTTTGCTTAGCATCTTAATACAGTAGAACCAATCTATACCTTAACTATTATCTATAGCCTATCATAACTACTATAATTACCATATTCATGTTACTATTCTCCAATCACTAAAAGTACATTACAGTTTAAGCTAGAAGTTGTTTTTCAGTTTTCTTGCAGTGGAAAATTCTGAGACCATTTTTCTACTTGTAACTTTGCTGACTTGTTTGCCTGTGCTATCTTTCTGCTTGGTAAAAACATCTTGTTTGAGGTGGGTTTATCCTTTGTTCTAAGTTATAAAAACCCCTTCTAACTAACATACCCTTTGCCTTCTTGATTATCCAGTAAGATTGGCTCAGCAATTCTTTTCTTCTGCAGTAAAAGGGCTGGCGTTGGTGTTCAGGGGCCTGTGGCCCGGAGTGGCTGCTGCCTGCTGAAATTCCACATTGTGCAGGATGCCTCCCAGACCCAAGCTGGCACCAGTGCCAAGTCGGGCTACTTTGACAGCAATAGGAAATTAATACTAATAGATGAAATTTGGAAAAAGTCAACAGTTTATTAACAAGCAGAATGCCTGAAAAGCAAGAAAAAAGCCTAGTGACTTCTAGATATCAAACTATCAGACCTCACTGTCCCCCCACTGGAAGAAGCACTCAAAATTCCAGAGAAAAATCCCCCCAGGACACACATTACAAGATGGCACTGGGTTCTCCCCCAGGAAGAGCAGGAGCTATCACGGAGTAGCTCCAGCAGCAGATGAAAGTTCAGTGGCTCGTCCGGCGTCGAGTTTCTCCCAGTGCAGAGCTCCATGCAGTGGGCACGACAGATGAAGCAGCTGGGCTGGAGCCCCTTGGTGTCTTTTCTCCCCGGCGTGGCTCAGCTCACAGACTCTCAGGTTGGGAGCAGGGCCACTCCGCTTCTGCCAGCACGATGTCCCTGGGCTTGGACAAACAGTTTGCTGCCAGGAGAGCCCTGCGGACTGATACACATATCTTTCATAAAGGCCACAAAAACAACTACAAACACTCTGCAGCTTTCAGAAAGGGCTGCAGAAGTCCAGGACAGCTTAAAGTGAGAGGCAGAAGGCTTTTGTCTTGCTCTTGCCTGCAGAATCCTTGATGATCTGATGCAATTTTATTCAGATGTAACATGAGAGCTGAGTTTTTATATTGAAATATTTCATTATATATAACAAGCCTTCGGAGCATGAGGTGCAGGACTGACATGAGAAACCATGAGCATATCCTCCAAAATGACCACCTTAATTGTCCATTTTATTACTCTTGTATTTATTCCACACTAATAAGCAAAACCAAGCTTTGCTTGGAGGTAAAACAGGCATGGGATACACTACAGTCCCTTGCAGGGTCACCAGGGCTGGCAGTGACAAAGCAGGCAATCTGCTTCATTGTGAACCACTACAGAGCTGCATCCCACTGTGTTTTTAAGTAGCATGGTACTATTAAGACCTCCTTTTCTGCATGAGATACAAAAAGGAGGTCCCAAATTATTTTCATGCAAGCATGCAGCAAAGAACTTTTCTCCCAGTGCAGAGCTCCATGCAGTGGGCACGACAGATGAAGCAGCTGGGCTGGAGCCCCTTGGTGTCTTTTCTCCCCGGCGTGGCTCAGCTCACAGACTCTCAGGTTGGGAGCAGGGCCACTCCGCTTCTGCCAGCACGATGTCCCTGGGCTTGGACAAACAGTTTGCTGCCAGGAGAGCCCTGCGGACTGATACACATATCTTTCATAAAGGCCACAAAAACAACTACAAACACTCTGCAGCTTTCAGAAAGGGCTGCAGAAGTCCAGGACAGCTTAAAGTGAGAGGCAGAAGGCTTTTGTCTTGCTCTTGCCTGCAGAATCCTTGATGATCTGATGCAATTTTATTCAGATGTAACATGAGAGCTGAGTTTTTATATTGAAATATTTCATTATATATAACAAGCCTTCGGAGCATGAGGTGCAGGACTGACATGAGAAACCATGAGCATATCCTCCAAAATGACCACCTTAATTGTCCATTTTATTACTCTTGTATTTATTCCACACTAATAAGCAAAACCAAGCTTTGCTTGGAGGTAAAACAGGCATGGGATACACTACAGTCCCTTGCAGGGTCACCAGGGCTGGCAGTGACAAAGCAGGCAATCTGCTTCATTGTGAACCACTACAGAGCTGCATCCCACTGTGTTTTTAAGTAGCATGGTACTATTAAGACCTCCTTTTCTGCATGAGATACAAAAAGGAGGTCCTAAATTATTTTCATGCAAGCATGCAGCAAAGAACTGATCCTGCTCTCCTAATGAAGCTTTGGCTTGGACAATTACACTCTTCCCATTCATCTTTTGATGCAGACACTCCAGGTTTTCCCCCACACAACTACAAAGCTGGCAGTTGCTGTTTCCCATTTACTGTTCTTCCCTAGAGCCAGTACAGTGGCTGCTTTGAAACTAAAAGCTGTGAGATCTGGATATTGTGAAGGAGCATGAAATGCTAATTAAGTTCTCATATTGGTAATCCCCAGCTCTGCACTTCCCAGACCTCTGAAGCAGCAGCAGTAGGACCATGCATCATTGCTGTTTGTGGATGTTCATGTTTCTGGTGAGCCAGAGCAGTGGCTTTGAGGAGGGACAAGAATGCTCCTATTAAAAAAGTGGCTGTGGAAGGAGATGTGAAGTTTCACAGCCATTTTTACGATATTTTAGAAAGATCTAAGAGAATATTGTGGCATGGAGCAGGCCCCTAATCTTGTCTCCAAAGAAATCCCCAAAGGACATATTCACTCTGCTGCTGATGGCAACCCCATAAGCTCATGGTGCAGTTTTCCCTGCAACATGCCACCCTGCCTGGGCTTTACTAGGCCAGGACTAGACCCATAGCTAAGCAAACACATGCAGCCACGTGACACATAGGGTTTTTCCTTCAGAAAACCAAATTAACACATTCACATGCAGTTTCTTCTGTAACATCAGAAGCTGGCAACCATGAGGACTTTGCTGTCAAAAGGTTACAGTATGCACTGGGCCCAGAAGTGTTTTTCACTAAGGCAAAGCAAATTGAAATGTGAAGTTTAAAAGCTTCAAATGACTATGAAAGGAAACTGTAGAATAATTTCTGGAAAGGCATCATTGTCAATGATCATGGAGCCCACCAAGAGCTGGAGTGGAATTCAGAATTGCTTCTTCCAGCTATGCAGGAATTCATTAACCTGGCCAGCACTGGTCCATGGGAACAAATGATCCCATAGCCCTGAGCTGAATGGCACTCAGGCTGGAGTGTAAATAGATTGGAGGAACCCTTGTCACTCATTATTGGCTTCACAGTCCACTCATCCCTCGGCAAGCAAGTTGCAAACAACACAGTTGGACTGCTGTCCTGGGTAAATACACATCCAGATGACTTTTCCAAAGCAGTGCATCATTTCCCAGTGAAATACACAACCTCTTCTTACCTACAGAATTGTGATTGAAAACACCTGTGAGCCAGATCTGTGTGAGATGGTGAAGGAGCAAAGCTTTGCCATTTGGGCACACTCCTCTTGGTTTCTTTGCTCAGGCCTTTGGTGAGCACAGAATACATCTACATGGAAAACTTTTGACTAGACAGGAACTTTGGGTCCATTGTCCCCCCAGCATGTGAACAGCTGGTTCCATTGTAATGCCAAGTAACAAAGAGCAGCACTAATGACACAAAGAAGCCATGGTAAAAGAGGAAGGGGAGCAGCCCAATGAGGAAAGCATGTGGTGAGACACTGGCACATCGAGTGAGCTGCACTCCCATAAGCTCTAGGCTAGCAGGTCCTGGTCTCACATTCTCCTTTTGGTTCATATCAATTTATTTATCAGAAAGCAGGGTGCCCCCAACCAGGGAATGGTTGGCCTCTGACTCCATTGATTCAGAAGGCCGAACAATTTATTAAAAGTGTATTATATTCCATTATACTATGCTATATTAAAGAACACTATACTACAAAGAATACTAAAGAAAAACCCGTGACTATCTTGAGACAGCCAGGACACAGCGTTGACCCAATAAGCCAATTAATATTAACAACCATCACCAGAATCCAATTAGGAACTCCCTTCAAGTAAACAATCTTCCTAACACATTTCAGATGTGCAAAACCACAGGAGCAGCAAGCAGAGATAAAAAATGTTTCCTCTTCTTCTCTCTATACTTCTCCAGGAAAAATTCTCTGAGAAAGAATCATCTCTCTCTCTGTTCAGAGAATGTGAATGCCACATTTATTTAACTTTTTTTTAATCATAAAAAAATATATACAATTAAAAATAATAAAAATTAAATTAAAAATATAATTAAAAATAATAATATAATTAAAAATATATACAATTAAAAATAAGTAATCAAAATTTCAAGATCCAATGAAAACTACATCTAAACTACATCTAAAGATCTAAACATATGTACATCTGCAACTATAAAGCCTAACATATAAATCCTAATCTTCAAAGAGTCTTCATGCAGGCGGCAGCTTCTTCCTGTGCTTGAAGGAATGAGAGCTCTTGTGGACATGAGGCAAGGACTTCGTGGTGAAGAGACAATGGGAAGTGTGCAGAGAAAACTTCTTGGTAAGAGTGTAGCCACTCAGGCCTGCAAAGTGGAGACACACAGTGTAACAGAGGCTGCAATGCAAACCTAAAGCAGCTAAAGGTACATGTTTCATGGGATACATTTCCTGGAAACTTCTAAACATCTGCACAGGGAAACATGCTCCTGCTGGCAGACACGTGAGGCAGGCCAGGGCAAAACCCTGCTGCCCCACTTCCCCAGAGCTACCACAGGAACAGCCTGGCCTCTGGGCTGCCCTGGGACAGCAGGGAGCCCAGAGCCCTCTGCTCTCCAGGAATGGCTCAGCTGCACATGCACCCTCCTGCTCCTCTCCCTGCCCCACAGCTCAGCAGCCCTACAGCTCCAGGGGCGCTGGCAGCAGCACAGCTCCTTGCAGGGGGCACATGCAGGGCCACAACTGTTCCCTGGCAATGTGCACAGCCTCTCTGGGCTGGCACAAGACCCTTCCTCCCACCAGAGAGCAGCCCAGCTCCCACCTTACCTCTGTGTGAGGCTGAGCCATGCTTGGTCTTCACCTTGTCCTCAGTCTGGAGTTGCTTCAGGCCCCCCTTGCCATGACTAGGAAGGACGATGGGCAGAGTGGGGCAGATGCACACGCTTCCTTAATGTTTTGTTATTTTCGGCACAGCTAAAAAGTCACATCTGGAGGTGTCCAACTCAGCACTTGGTCAGCTTTCTGGAGAACATCAAACCTTCACCAGCCCAAAAGGCTGGAGAGGTTTTCCTGCACATGTGGAGGCTTGCTGTCAGCACACTTAATCAGCTGGGTGCCCATCACCTGGCAGAGGGCACAGGCAAGCTTGGTGACCACAGCGCAGACGTTGGCGCTTCGCACAGGCAGCGCCTTCTTCTCCAGGCAGGACCAGAGCACGGGCAGGGCGTAGCGCTGGACCACTTCAGGGCTCCTGGCATAAACCCATTCCACAAGCACTGCGGGACAGACACACAGCTCCTTACCCACCAGCCTCAATGCAAACAAAGATCTACCTCTGGGTTTGTTTCTTGGAGGCCTCTCTGGCCAAGATCAGTGAAATAGCACACAGAGCCCCATGGCCCAGAAATGGGCATTGCAGCTGATCATCCTTGAAACAGAACCACCAACCCCTCAGGACTAATTTCTCCAACCAGAGCCTTGTACCTGTGGCAGACTTTGTACCTTTACTAAATCATTTCACAATCTGTTTTTGCATGAACAATGACTGAAATGTCAAACTTCCTTTTTTTCCTTTAAGAAGTTGTCTAAACCCACACAGAAGATTTGGAAATGCAACCTAGAGAGCCAATTGAGAGATTTCTAATTAAAAGAGATGATTCCATTTTTGTAACTTCGATGTCAAGGGCCAAAAGTCTCATCTGGCTCTTCCCTTTGCTCTGTGGCACACAGCAAAGAGCAGTATTAGAACACACTTCAAAACTCCAGCCCACCAGAGATGGCTGCTGCTTGGCAGCTGGATGAGAAACATCAGTGACTAGCCGGTGTCTTTGGCAGAATGCTTTTGTGGCTTCCAGCAAAGAGCTGTTGCAAACCTCACGGTGTTTTAGAGAATTACGCAGACCCAACTGATATTTTTATGACATTTCCTCTCTCAATGTTAATGGCATTTTTCCTTATAATGTCCACTGAAATAGGGGCAACAGAGAGAGAAAAATAATACACAGGGGGCTGAAATTTAACCAAAACACAAGGGTTTCCTAACATCATTGTCTCTGAAATCTGCTCTCTGCTCATTTTCTGAACTATATCAAACACAGACAAAAATTGACTACCAATATGCTTCTTGCATGGCAGATTTGGCTGAGATCAAAAGCTGAAATATGCTCTGGAGACCATTCTTATTGTCAGATCAGGCAAAATGTTATGCAGTAGCCATTTATTATTCTGTGCTGGAAGAGACTTCATTTTCTCTATGCTGTTAATCCACCAGCACCCTAATGCAACAATTCAACACTGAAACATCTCTTGAAAGTACCCAAAACCAATTCTGCTAAGCAGAAAAAGGGTTATGGTACCCACTTTAAATTGGGAGTTCATTTGAGTTTAAATGTCATTAAAGAAATTGGTGACTACTGAACATGAGGAACAGCTGTCTGTTCCTACTAAATCTCAGAGAGAACATTTGCTTTTCTAAAGTAGTCCTAATTTATGCTTAATTCCTTTATTTGAAAAAGAGATCAAAATAAGTGCAAAACTAAATTCCCTATTGCTGGAGGTCTACTTTTTTCAAATGCTCTTTAAAGGGCCTTTGACATCCTAATCACTAAACATGCCCTTTTGAGATTCCCAATGAAGACACCAAGTGTGTTACACCTTGCATTTAAAGATGTTGGCATAATTAGCAATGGATTTAGCCCCAGTTCATGCAAGGCTATCAGTTGTCTTTTCTACTATCTATTGAGATTATTATTTTTCCATTCCTTGGCTACTGCTGACATAGCAAGCTCCTCTGAGGAATCAATTATCAGCTGCATTTGTAGCATTTTGGACAGTGCAGACACAGGAGGACACTGTGTGCACACCCTGAACTGCTCAGTCCAGTGCCCCTTGGACAGCACAGGCAGGGAGCCCCAGCATCCTGCTTCTGCCCCTGTGCCCCTAAAGCCTGCCTTACACTAAATCTGTGCCTCTAAGACCTGTGTTGAGTTTTGACCTAAGCTGTGACCCCTAAACTCTGCACTGTTCAGCCTCAAAACTTTCCAGGAGAAAAACAAGGATTCTCTGAGAACAAAACAAACTGATTCCCTGAAACAGCTTTTGCCACCATTTTCCCTTGAGGATCACAGATGTCCCTGAGCTTTCAAGAGAGGAGCCAGCTGGGGTATTTTTAGCCCCTCCCTCTCCTGCAGGTGGGTTCTGAGATGCCCCAGTGAGAGCTCAGCCCCCAGGCCAGGCGCTGCCCCCATCTCAAGATGCTGCACAGCTCTGCAGCAGCCAGGGAAAGCCTGCCAAATACATCTGCCTTGGCTATTGAGCAGGAGGGACAAGCTCAGCACCTCCTGATTTGGAGGAGCTACTCTGCTGTCGGTTCACAGGCATTCCCTGTAAATACTCCCTCAGAGACCTCTTGGCTTAGAAGGGGAGGCCATACCTGTGATACGCTCTGTGACATCCAGCAGGGCTTGGCCACTCAGTTTGCTCCATTGGTTGCTGAGGTCTTTCATCAGTGACACTTCATCTACAAGTGAAACACACATTTCTGCTCACTTGTGTGAGGTCATAGCAGAAAGGAGAGTGAGGAAGAGGGAAAGAACATTTGTGAATCCAAAGTTTTCTGCTGTACCAGGAGCTATGTTAAAACATTTCACATCAGGGACCTCAAGAGTTCAGTCACATGGAAGCAGTGAAAAGGTTTTGCATCCCAGAGCAAAAAGGAAGAAGCCCATATTGGGACACAGAAAGGCACTGAGTCAGGCAGTTTGTGAGTTCACAGAGGAGCTGAGGTGGAGAAAGTGGAAACTCCCCTTGAAGACCTGTCTTTTCAACACTCCATTTTTCAGGCATTTTCAGAGCTGACATAAATCTGTGTGGCAAAGGAATTTACAGCAGCCCTTGCCTAGGCAGGTATTTGCTGTTGCCATCTTGCCCCATGCAAAACAACATGTGGAACAAGGCATCATTGACAGCTGGATTGAGACCTGTTTGCTCTAAAGAAATGAACTTGGTGAATCATCAGTTCCCCTTTGGAAAAAGACAAAGAAGAAACATGGGAAACAGGCAGCTAATGCCTCTAATGTAGAGCCTTCCAGGTGGCTGCTCTGCAGAAGCTCTGGTGGTCCGGTGTCTCTCCATGCCAACAGCAAAGCTGTCCATTTGGGAAGTCAGACGGGGCCCAAGCAAACTCCAAAACCCCTTGGCCTCTGAATTGTAGCAAAGCTGGAGTCCAGGCCTTGCTCTTCAGACAAGCAGCACAGAGCCAAGGGAGCCTGGGACTGTTGGGAAATGCTGCTGCACATTCCAGCCTGTTGGGGATGGTGCATAAGGACTGCACCTGCACAGCTTCTGGTGGGTGTCAGCTGGAGCCTTCCACAGACAACAACAGCTCCCAAGGCACTCAGCGCTCTCTTGTGTGGGACAGACAGAGACACAGTTGAGGAGAGTCCATGCCAGGGCTCAGCCTTACCTAAATGAGCAACAGATTTGTCCAGTGCCTTCACAGCTGCGGCATGAACCCCGGGATCCTTTGAGTTCAGGTTCTTTGTTATCCCTTCAACCAAACAGAACATCACCGGGTTCAGGGCATCTTCCAGGAGTCCAATGATTTCTGCCAGCGCGTCCAGAGCCTTCTGCTTCACTTTCTTGTGGCTGTCATTTATTCTCAGGATAAAATAATCAAAAATCTGTGAAGAGAACAAATAACATGAAAGCTGGATTAAAATGACCTTGTTTGAAGAGGGGATGTAGAAATGAGCACTCAGCAATATAAAAGACGAAAGTGATCTTTTCTGTCAGGTCAGCCCATGCTTGCACAATTTCACTGTTTTTCTCTGGGCCACTCACTGGAATGGTTGCTCAATTTGATGCTGCTGGAAAGATTTTCTCCTGTTTTTAAGAGGTTTGGTTGGGGCCAGAAAAGTTCCTATGGTATTTCTCTCCATCTATAAATCATTAAATCAATTCCATTTATTACTGTAAAAGTCTACCTTCGCTTTACAAGTATGGAAGCTGATATTAACAATGCCCATTCTTCTATGCAATTGCCTCAAGTACTAAGGGCAATTATGATTTTGCCAAAACTGTGGCCGGAGGAGATTTAAGTTTTATTTTGTTTGTCTCAGAACCTGTGGCTAGAGAAGGACAGGCCTCTGATCAACTCTTCCAGGATCCAGACCATTTGTCTAACTAACACATGGACTTCTGAAATGTAATAAGCTCTACAGTTCTCATTAGAGCAGGTTCAGTCTCTTGACAGCCACATCATCAGGCACCATTTTCTGGAACAGGGAAAAAACCAGCTACTGGGAGGAGAAAGGATAGATCTGCCCTTAGCTGTTTTCCTCCTTTTCCAAAGAGAAAAAAGGTCCCCCAAAGAAGGATGAGCACCATCTTTACCAAGGGGAATAGGGATGAGGATGGAAATGAGTAGCTAGAGTTGTGCCTGTGCGAGACAAAATGTTGTTTACAGAAGTACCCTTTCAAAAATAACTGGGTTTAAACCAACCCAGCCTGAAACTTCTCTTCCCCATGAAAACCTATTTTTTGTCTAGAGAATAACTGCCATGCTTTCAATGGCTGGATTCCCTTCACTTCACCCAGCTAGCAGTAGGAGACAGCAGCAGTTGCACCAGCAGAAAATTCTGCCATCATCTGATGAACAGCAGCAATAGGCACCTGCCAGACAAATACAGCTGGACTGAAATAACTTGTCCTGAAGCCTGGACCTGAATTAAATTTGTCTGGGTAAGAGGGACCAGCCTGTCCCAAACAGCCAGGATGTAGTGCCAAGACACACTGAATTAACTTTACTTCTGCAGGCTTGCAGAAGGAGCAAAAGGAAAGGAGCAATGAAGATACCCTACATACTTCAACAATGTTAGTGGAGATGAGCTGGGGGCTGGTTTTGGACAGGTCTAGGAGGAGTGCCACTCCTTCCATCCGTGTCTGAAACCCCTTGGCTTCCAGGAGATGGTAAAGCTTCTGGAGTGACTCCCTTCCTTCCACAGCTGCAGGTAATGTGACCTGGGCTTTTGCACGGTGGAGGAGGCGTCCGCCAGGGGCAGACTTCACCCTGGAAAACAAAACCAAATTAGGACCTGTTGCTGATAATACAATCAGTTAATTGTGAGCCAAACATCCTGACAAGCTTTCCTAACAATGTGATTTCAAGCTAGAAAATCATGAAGCTCTGAAGAACAATGTGGACCTCATGGCAATCATTATGGGAGACAATCTGCAAGTGACATTCTCACCACTGCTCACTCAGGAAAACCAAGGATGAGATGCACCTGATCTATCTTCAGATGCCTTCCAAGGCACATAGGTCACATTGCTTTGTGGGGAAAGGGAGACACTACTTCCAAGTTTAAATGCCTCCTCATATGGCACCTGTGTGTCTTATAATACGGAAACTCATCACTCTGGAGAAGTGCTTCTACAATCAGGCATGACAATCTGGAAAAGTAGCTCAGATGCATCTGAACAGGTGAACAGGGGCATATCTGAAGGATCCAGAAAATCAGTAAGGGAGATAAAAACAGAAACCAGACATCTCAGAACTACACTCACATTTCGTTTGCTTTCCTAGAGACTAGATGCACAGCTTAACAAATCCACTGGGAACAATTCTCCCGGATCAACCTGTCTCTTCCATGGCACGGGAAGATGCTAGCCATGCTACTGAGGTGTGTGGTCACTTTCCTGCCACCGCTGAGCAGGACAGAGCTAAATAAATTCCCTCTCTTATCAGAGAAGCAAGTAGCTCTGGCACTGGCATGAGGAGACAGCAAGGACCAAATTCCCGTCTTAAACGCTGATTGCAGCACAGGGGAAAATAAACCAAACATGCTGTCCATCAAGCAAACTCTATGAAGGAAAGGAATACCAAGACAAAAGTCCACATTGAAACACCTATTGACCAAAATGGCTCAGGATTGACTTACTCCTTACTACTCAAACTTGGCACAGTTTGAGAGTAAGAAAACCATGAATCAGCCAGGCCAAACCACATGGATGGGAACTGCTTGTTTGGGGAATGGCATCTTGCTTCTAGACTGGGACTTCTCATCAAAACACCCATCTAAAAAGGGTGTTTTATTTATCATTCCACTTGGATGAAAAAAAAACCCTGGCTGAATTTCCTGGTCTCAATTCAGGCAGCAGCAACTCTGCCCTCTCCTAGCCTGCACAGCTCTGCCCTTGCCACTGCACTGGATCATCTGAGCTGCAACCAATGGGTGTCTTTTTGTCACCCAATTTTTGTGGAAAGCCCTCCAGAGAAGTTGTGTTCAACACAATGCAGAAGTAGATATTTTTTATCCTAGAGCATTTGTAGGAAAAGGAAACAACCTCTGGCACTGGTCATCGCCAGCAGAAAGATTTTCCTGTGGAAGAGGCATGTAGAGCTTGTCATGTGCTTTGTTACATGTGACAAAAGTGCTCAGTACCATTTGCTAGAGGGCAATGTGGCCTGGGGCTTCTTCGGGCTGTCATTCTTCTCCACCGGCTCCTTGACAGATAGGCGTTCACCCTTCTGCTTCTCCATCCCCTACAAAGACATAAAGAAACCCCATGAATCTTTAGAATATAAAAAAGAAATTCCCTCTTTAAAACACAAATTAGAACCAGGATCAATGTAGTACCAAGGCTTAGGGAAACACTTCCTAACTTACAGAAATAAACAGACCAGAGATTCAGTGATGCCAACTCTTTGGTTTCAACAGCCCAAGGCAGGTTATGGGTGCTACCACACTGAGCAGCAGTCTAAAATCCCAAATTCATTAGTCTTAAGCATAAATGGGAATAATGCAAACTGATGGGCAATGAGTGGTCTTAAAGGAAGCAGCAGAAAAAATTGGACTCTTTGGCGGTTGGCCCATTGTGTTGGAAGTTGATTTGGTTCAACACTGACTCTCCCTGTGCCTGCACAAAGGCACACTCCCTTCTGTAATGTAGATAAAAAGAATAAAATCCCCCTCCAAACAAACAGATGATTTTCCACTGGATGCTGCTGAATTCACCAAGCTTCTTCCAGCTCCACAGGGCTTGACAGCAGGGCAGTATTCCCAAAAGACAGATAGTCATTGTAGTAACTAGGACTGACTTGGACATCTTTTGTATATTTGGAAATTTTCTTGG
>NW_005054976.1:17316-30676 GCF_000277835.1 Geospiza fortis
GAAAAGTGAACAAAGGAAGAGTGTTAACAGAAGAGGCTGATGCCTTAAACTCATCAGGTGCAATCCTTGCATGAGAAGCCATTACCTACTCAGCAAAGAGGGAGATTTACCTCACTTGACACTGCACAGTGCTGTAGCTGAACACAAGGGGCAGGAGGAGAACGTGGAGCAAGAGAAAAATACCATTTCTCTCTGAAAATTAGGGTGTGCTTCTGTGGGATCAAACCTCATCTGCTTTGTTGTCAGAGCCTGTTAGCAGTGTCCTGCTGCCATTGCACAGTAATTTACCTTTCTTTAACTGCCAGGGAAGCCAGGACAAAACTCCCCCTTCTTGCTTTTGATTATTCTATACTATATGTATGCACAGGGACAGCTAGTTGCTCTGGTGTTCTTGGCAGCTATTAATGGGAATTTCATCATCAAGTAAGGGGATTTTGAGGGTTTAGGGTGATTTTGCTGCTAGGAAACCACAGTTTTCTTCAAGAAGAAATTTGGATGTCACTGAGCCACAGAAAACAGCATTCTAGAAATCTGCAGAAATGGTTTAGAAAGACTGTATATGTTGCCTAAAGACCTCTGAAATATTTCTAGGGAAGTCTTAAGTTAATGTGAAATAGATGTGTGGGATCCTTCAGTGATGACATTAGCCAACACTTTGGCTTTGTCTTGTGCAATCAAAACTGTTGGACTGGCTAAACTGATCTCTTTTGATCACAGGAAGTTGGCAATGCTCCTTCTTGCTGGCCAACCTCAGGTTACCCAGTACAGTCATTTCCCCAGGCAACCCAGAGCAGCGGTCACAGCACCAAGCCTGGCAGAGCCTCAAGAAGTTTTGGACAATGCTCTCAGGCACATGGAGTGACTCTTGGGCTGTCCTGCACATGGCCAGGAGCTGGACTGGATGACCCGCATGGGTCCCTTCCAACTCAGCATATTCCATGATTCTATGACCCTCATCCACACAGTGAGGTCACTTATTATTCTCTTGAGTTTACACTCTTTTTTGGTTTTACCTTTAAATCCAAACACAAAATGGTTTTCCTGGTTTTGGAGGTGAAAGGGAGATCATTACCTTGTGTCCTTGTGACAGTCCTGAGCCAGTGTCCCTGCCACATGTGCCAGCCTCTCAGCCCTGGGGGTGCCTGCGAGCTTGGTGACTCCCATTTTCTCCATCAAGGACAGGAGCAGTTCGGCCGCACACTTCCGCACCTGGACGTAGCGGCTCCTGGGAAGGAGAGAGCAAACCCTGGGGCACAGGGACAAGGAGCAGCAGCAGCACAGGCCTTGGCCAGAGCCTGCTCCCTGTCCTTGCTGGGGGAAGGAGCCTGGGCTCTCCCTGCAGCTTCAGACACCTGCAGAAGGTTCTGTCCTCAGATAAACACAAAGTTAGCATTGTACAGAAGGACTGCCTGCATGGAAGAGGGAGGAATTCAGTCTCTCTGCACTATCTGCTACTCCATTTCTTTCCCAAAATTTACTCGGAGAAAGATTAAAGTAATAGATCACATATGAATTATTTAGAAATTAAGGAAAATTCATGCTGACCCATCAGAGGGCACCCACTACACAGAGCTGCATCAGGATGAGACTCTTTCCACCCATTTCTCCCCACATCTGCCGACCTCTGGAATAAAACAAATGCAGGGAAAACACACTGTGGGGCGTGAAGTTGCGGAATATCCAGCAATGCAGCTTGTTTCTTTTGTAAAGCTTGGCAAGGGGTACATCTGAGTGTTTCACCCTGTTCCAACGCTGAGGAAAGGGTGGCAGTCAGTTTAGCCTGGTTGTCCTGTTCTAGAGACTTGTCTCTTGGGAACTATCAGGCCCAGCACCAACACTTAGGGCAGCATTGGCTTCAGCTGTCCCATGGCACTCTGCCTGTGAAGGTGTCTGTGAAGTGATTCATCATCTCAAGGCTAACATGAAACATTATTTTGAATAGAAAGTAGAGCTCTAAGGCTCCTTCTGGCTGCACCTGCTGTGCAGGCTGTGCCACACCAAACATATTCTCCCCCATATGCTCCACACCCCAGCAAGGACCCTCCTTATTTCCCAGGTTAATGGCATCATGAGGATACGTGGTTTTCCCCAGGGCCTCTGTGGTTAGTGCTGTGAAATATCAAAGAGCGCTCACAGCTGCAATTGCAATCGTCCCTCTTCCCACAAAAGCACAAGGCTCTATCCTTAGCCTTTGCAGGTACTTGCACTTCCCCACTGTTCACCATGTCTAGGAAACTCTGACAGACTGTGAGAACTCCAGGAAGCAGCAGGAAGCTGAGTCAGAGGAGCTTTAGTTTGGATATCAGGAAAAGGTTTTCCGCCCAGAGGGTGCTTGGGCCCTGCAACAGGCTCCCCAGGGCAGTGGTCACAGCACCAAGCCTGACAGAGTTGAAGAAGCATTTGGACAACAATCTCAGGCTACAGGGTGACCTTTGGGCTGTTCTGTGCAAGGCAGGAACTGGAACTGATGATCCTGAAGGGCTGCTTCCAATTCCCCATATTCTACAGTTCTGTGATTCTGTGACCCAATGGGCTGCCGAGGTCAGAAATAGGTGACAAGAGGAAAGAAATGAGGTTGATGGAGAATCGAGTCCCTGAGTCCACAGAAGATACAGGACACAGGACCTTCCCTCCCACCATTCCCATTCTCTCTCTCGGATCCCTTCCCCCACCTGCACACTGGAAGGCGAAGAATAGCACTAAAAGAAGAAGAACCTACTTGACTCCCTTGTCCATGAGAGCAGTCATTGCTCGTGCAGGAGTCACATTCTCTACCATCATCCCCAGGCTCTGACAGGCTGCCTTCTGAATAAACTCTGGGGTGTTCCACACCATGTGGAGAAGGACCGCAGCAACCTCATCAGCCTCAGAGTCCATGTCCTTCTTCAAGATTGCAAAGAGCTCTCCCAGAGTGACGATTGCTGAGCAGAACACCTTGGACCAGAGGTTGGTCACCTGGGGAAGTCATGAGGGGAAACATAAGAATCACCTTGAACAGAAAACCAGTTTCCTTAGGCAAAACTCCCAGGAAATCACAGCATGTCCTGCTGTGTATAGAGGAACATAAAAGCACAGGAAGAGCAGAAGAGCCCAAGCACAGAAAAGCACTTACTTTGGCACCAATTTCTGACCTCACACCTGCTTACTGCAGGCATACAAAATATGTTTCACTAAAGTGTTCTACTTAACCCTTCTATAATGTCAACTGCTTTTAGGCCCTTTGATTTGAAAAACAAAGAAGCAAATTAAAGCAAGGGATGCTTTCAAACCATAAAGGCACTAGTCATAAAAATAAACAGTCAGGTCCTCCTGTTCAAAAAAGCAACACCTGTAGCTGAAGCACTCAGACAGGAAACAGACAACACAGGCTCAGGTCTACAGACTCATTTGCAGTGTTGAATTACAGCTTGGGCAGAGATTAGGACTCTGGCATATAACATCATTAGTGTCTCAGTTTCTGCCCTGCCTTATAATGGGCCACGCTCAAAGACAAGTGCCCGATACCCAACATGCCAGTAAATACAGCTGCACGTACACACAGATCCTACAGATAGCTCACAGACATTAGAAGTAGAAGGTCTAAAACCAGAAATTAATTCAGTCCCTGAGCACACATGGAGATGAACAAGCACATATCTACTCTACAAGCCGTGTATGAAGTATGAGGAACAATTCAGAACAATGTTCTCACCTCGCTGGTAACTGCCAAGCAAATCTCACGAAGTTGACAAAGCAGGACTTCTGCATGGGACTCAATCAGGCGTGTGATGTTCAAGAGTCCCTTCTTCTTCAGTTCCCTGAAAGGCAAGTAACAAAATGATTGATATTCCTCTCTACCCAAGAACTAGGCAGCACCCTCTGAAATGACCAGGCTAGCAGCTCAGTCAAACCATGGGAGGTGCTTTTCAAGGAGCACTTAATGAAATCATGGAACACATTGTGACAGGATGCTGTGGCTGTCAAAAGCATACACAAATCCAAGAGGCAAAGAGAAGGCTTTCAGAGTCTTCATTTGTGGCCTTTCTGAAAATCTCTGCTATTAAGTTCCCAGAAGCTGTGAGGCCGGGCCATGCTGCTGTTCCTTGTCACCTCACTGTACCTGTCCCTGAGACACAGTCCCATTGGGCTGTTACTGAGACATTTTCCTTTGTCAGCCCCAGCAGGCAGTTCAGCACTGACAGTCTGCACTGCCACTCTGGAGCTGAGTTCCCACTCTACAATCTAGGCCTGTGTGTCACCCACTCCACTCCACCTCACACATTTCCCAAAAAAGCAGCAGTCCCAGAAAATTAAGATTCCACCCCTGGGCAAGAACTGTTAAAACTCTGGCTTTTCCCACAACACTCCTACCTAGAACAACCCCCACAACAGCAGCGTGTTATTTAAAAGGTGCAAACAACTCCATCTCTCAGCACTTGCTTTGTGCAGGCCCTCATCCAGAGGAAGGTATGTGAGGCATCAGGGCTGCAGCACGGGGCTGGTGACTGATCCCACGGGCACCCTGAGTGTCATCAGGACCCCCCACACCTGCAGAAGCTCTCTGCACCTCATAGGGCACCAAAGAGAAATGGGGAAGAGAAAGCCCAAGAGAAAGGGCAAAGCAAAGGCGATGCATTGTGGCCAATTGTTCATGCTTGTGCCTGTGAAAATGAAGCATCCATTAGTGAGTGGATGCTAACCCAGACATCAAAAAGACAGCCACTATCACCTAGCATTTGTAGGGTTATCACCTCTGGGCCTCCTTCTGTCTGTGTAGAATTTTGGGACCCTTTGTGAGTATTGACAAAATATCTCAGGCCCATACGAAGCAGTGAGAAGGAAAAGTTGAATTCGAGTTGACTTCCAAAACTGCAAGATTCCTAGAGGATTTTATTTATTTTTCCTTCTCTCCCGCCATGAGCCCTTCACGACATGCTGATGGACTTGAAAGCACAACTCAGTCCATTTCTCAGAAAGAGGAACTCCCTGGAGATGCTTCTGGGACTCACATGCAGGAGTCCCTGCCTTTGCTGTCAGCAGTGGGAGCAGAGAAGAATCTTACTCAGCGCCACTGGGCCAGTGGCCCAAGGCACCCAAATCTCTACACTCAAAACTGCTGCCATCCTGCTTCTGCCTTCAGCCAGCAAATCATCTCATCCCACAGCTTTCTCTCTTCCCTCCACATTTCCTCTGCAGCTCCATGGAGCAGCAGGCAAAGCCAGGAAACAGCACGGACCTGCTGCAGCTGCAGCACTGCTGCAGAGCAAGGCCAAGAAAAGGCTGCTCTCCAATCTTTATGCTCTCCCTGCTCTGCAGGGCTTTCACCAGTGCCCTTTGGCCCTCTGGGCTCTCGGGGCTCCGAGGCACGAGCAAGACACGCTTCTGACCGACCTGAACGCTCAGAGGGACACAGAGGGAACGGGGCCTTTCTTACCAGTCATCGCTGCCCAGCAAGGAGAGCGCCTCCTGCAAGGACTGCTGTGGGTCTGCAGAGGCTCTGTCCTTCTGCCCACACCCACGGAGCGGCTCCTCTCGGCGCTTGGCACCAGCGGCCATCTGCGGGGTCACTGTGAGGAGAGGGTCGGCCATGGGCGCTGCAGCCCCGGGCAAGGCCCCGCCCCGGAGCGGCCTCAGCCCCATCTCCCAGCCAGGGCTCCGTGTGGTGCAAACTGGCCCTGCCTCAGAGGCTTCCCTGCTCTCTGGCTCCTGGGGCTCCTTGCCTGCTCCCAGCCTCCCCCAGCTGGGCCCAGCTCCAGGCTGAAGCTGACAATTGCCCCCGCAGCGCCAGCTCCCAAGTGCCACAGGTGCCCAGATGGTGAGTGAACAACTGACCGTGGTGCTTCCCGTAGGAGCACAGGGAGCACAGCCTGGCAGACTGCCCTGCAGCTCAGCCCTGCAGTCCCAGCTGCCTCCTGGCACCAGGGTGTAGTTTGGACTCTCAGGATGGGCAAAAGCCAGAGCTCAGGCCTTTACCACTACTTTATTCAGCTCAGCTTTCCAATGGATCTCTAAGAACCAGCTGCTCCAGTACTTCCAAGCTGGAGTAACTCAAAAGTAGATTTGCTGTTCACTCTCAGGACAGACTATGGAGCCAAGATCCCAGCAGTGCTGGCTGAGGCAGGAGGCAGTTTGTGCTCCTTGTGCAGGGAAAAACCCGAGTGGGAAAAGCTGCCATGGAGCAGGCTTACCTGAGCACCCTCATTTCTCCCAGCCCTGAGGACAGGGGCACTCTGCAACTCCCTGAAGAAAGACCCACAGCTGCCCCGTGATAGCACCAAGCCAAGCCTGAACAACCCAGCCCTGCTGGGCCCTGCTCAATCCCCAAGGAGCAACGACCAGGGAACAGCCATACCTGACCCTTCACACCTGACAGTGCCTCTGTTTCCATTGACTTCAAATATTCTAGCCTATCAACTAGTAACTCAAAAGTAGATTTGCTGTTCACTCTCAGGACAGACCATGGAGCCAAGATCCCAGCAGTGCTGGCTGAGGCAGGAGGCAGTGTGTGCTCCTTGTGCAGGGCAAAACCCGAGTGGGAAAAGCTGCCATGGAGCAGGCTTACCTGAGGAGCTGCGTGGGAAGCTGCCATCCCCATGGAGGGTGGGTGTACTGGGCAGTAAGGGCACAGTGTCCTGCTTTCTCACGACCATTTTCTTTGTGGCACTACCAGGGTGTTTTCTCTGCACACTAGGGGCTGTGCCATTGATAGGTGGTAGGCTAAAGGCTGCAGGGACCAAAGAGGAGCTTGTAAGTGGAGAGTGCTGGACTGGGTGACAATGGAAAGGGCCAGAAAAGTTGCTGGAGCTGGGCAAAATCTCTTTGTTATCTCAAAGAACTTCAAGTATAACAATGGCACACTAACATGGGACAGGGATCACAGAATCACAGAAACCCAGAGAGTTTTGGGTGGAAGGCACCTTTAAGCACCATCTAGTCCAACCCCTGTGAGCAGAGACATCTTCATCTAGATCAGGTTCCTCAGAGCCCCATGTAAACTGGTCTCGAACACCTTTAAGGATAGACCAACTACAGCTTCTCTGGGCAAATCCTGACAGCTTTTCATTCCATTCATTTAAAAAAATTTTCTCCCTGATATCTAATCTAAATCTACCCTCTTCTAGCTTAAAAGCAAACTGCAGTGATACTTCCCCTAAGAAACAAGAAGAAGCCAGTATTGCTTTGCTTTTGTTCTGTTCCAGAGGCAGGCAGGGGAAGTTCCCACAGAAAGTGCAGAGAGCCCTGCGTGATGCCCTCGGGCTGAGTGCTGCTTCCTAAGGGCCCTGCTGCCACCCTCGGGCAGCACTCACAGCCCTGCAGGCAGAGCCCCTCAGCCGGGATTCAGTCGGGAACACTGCTTGCTCCCGGGGCTACAACAGAAGCCCTGCCTGGGGCTTCAGCACAGCTCTACAGCGCCAGCTCCTCAGCAGGGAGTGGCAGGAGAAGGATCTCTGGTGTTTTCATCAGAAGGAATTGAATTTTGTTTCCACCAGGTTGCAGCCTGGTTGAAAAGCATTCTTTTGGACTCACCTTCCCTGGAGGCTGCTCTCCAGGAGAGAGTCTGAGGCCCCAGTGTACTTTGCAAGATGGAGTTTTCTACTTCGAAAGAATTTAGAGGTGAAGGTGGGAAGCTGCTGTTGTGTTACTGACTCAGTGAGGCCATGGGCAAGACACTTCATGCCTCTGTATTTTTCTTTGGAAACAGAATTAAATCCTAATGCAAGCTTCCACTCAGATGCAAGCAGAGCAGCCCCCCAGTCTGATTGCAACACTGTGCAAAGGGCAAGCAAGTGGTCAAAAAGGACCACCACAAGTGTAGCCACCACTTACTTGCTTCAGCTGCATCTTGGGACTCAACTGCCTTAGGAGGAAGCTGCAAGGATGTTTTATTTTGTCTCCTCTTCATCACTTTTTCCAAAAGTTCCATTTTCTTCCACTCTAAGTTCTTTTGAGCCAGCTTGCACAATGTAGCACAGACCTAGGTGCAGTGGAAATACAGCACAGACTGTAAGTAGAGACACACAAACCATACACAACATCTCATCAGGAGCACAGAGTCCACAGAGTGCCATAGGCTTCAATGCAGCTCCATATACATTCCAGTAGTTTCAGAGGAATGTCTCCAGTCTTCACCTTGGCAATTACACACAGTGAGGTGGAACACTGTAGTGCCACAACCTTCCACTGCTGCAACTGCAACCTATGTCAGGAAGCCCTGCTTGAAGCATAGGAGAGCTCCAAGACAGATGAGGAGCTCACATGACAGTGAGCAGGCAGTTCAGTTCCTACAGGCCATGGCAGGAGAATGAAAACCATGCGCAATACCCAGCAAGCATTGCTTAACACTCATGACCCACAATTGCAACTGTTTCTCACTTCCTTGCTTCTGAAGGACTCAGCTTTCAAGGAGTTGGTCTCTGAGACCAGCAGACCAAAAGGAGGACTACCAAAAGGAGGAGTCATGTGAAAACAAGTTGCAGAACCACTGATGGCAATGAGCAGAAAACTTGAGAATGAGAGGGCTGTGAGATACAGCTACAAAGGTAACCAGGAAAAATCAACCTCTCCCATTTGGTTTTGCAGCCTTGCTTACACCCAACATCAGAATCTTTGCTTCTCTGCTCCCAAGGATGCACTTTGCCCATGTTCACTGATGTGTAGCTTGCTCTGCCATTCAGAACTTCTCTAAAACAGCCTTTGCACATAAAGAATGCTTCTGGCATGACCTTAGCACCATCTCCAAGCCAGTGACCTTGGCACCACTGGAAATAGTCAAGCAATGGTTCTGTAGCTGTTCAATATATTCCCAATCCCCACCCCCCAAGAGTGGAAGATGATGAGTTTCGGTGACATTTTGGGCCAAGCCCTAACCAGCCACAGGAAAGGAAGTCTGCACATCCCTGTCCTTATCCCTTACCTTCCCAAAGGCGTCCCTCAGCTCTTTGTCCCTCGTAAGACCAGGAGTGGTGGGATGATCTGTCTCCTTGGCCTGGCTCAGTAGGAGGCCTGGGAATGAAAGCAAAGGTTCCTGTAAAGCTCAGGCAGACTTCAAGGCCCCAAAAACACAATGCTGGGCAACAGGCAAGACAGGTTCCAGAGTGCAGAGCTCTCAGGACACAGAGATTGGCATTGAGAGCAGCAAGGCACGGTGCCTAGACCCTCTCCCAAGGGATGGGCTACTGGCAGCAGACATGACATGGCTCTCTTGGCCAGCAGACTGAAACCTGCTGCATGATAAAGGCCCCAACCCCTGCATGCTGGAGAGCCTCTGTGTCTGACAGAGAAGGGCAGAGATGAAGATTACTCTTGACAGAGATTCTTATCTGCCTTTATTCATGCTGATTTTAGTAAACATCTTCTTTCTGGTGCATAAAAGAACTCCCAGGTTCTGATACCTGGATGCATTTACATCAACATTTTCTTCTCTTTGTTGGAATATTTTAGAGGACATTCAAAGAAAATCTGAGCATGGCAGGAGTGCAGGAGTGTTACCCAAATGTGAACTGTGTTCTTGACACTAGATATTTCATTTTCGCCAAGGATTTTCATTCTCAGCTGTATGAGATTAGGCCACTTTCCGGCCAGGCTGACTAAAGGCTGATTTTCTAGTTGCAATTCTATACAACAGCTTCACAGAGGATAAATTAAGTGGCAATGCAGTAGAAAACCCTTATTCATGCTGATTTTAGTAAACATCATCTTTCCGGTTCCTGAAAGAAGCCCCAGGTTCTAATACTTGTATGCATTTAGATCAACATTGTCTTCTCTTTGTTGGAATATTTTAGAGGACATTCAAAGAAAAGCCTAGGGTTGCAGGAGTGATACCCAAATGTAAATTGTGTTCGTGACACTAGATAATTCAATTTCCCCAAGGATTTTCCTTCTAAACTGTATGAGATTGGACCACTTTTGGGCCAGCCTGACTAGAGGTTGATTTTCTTAACACAAGTAGAACAATGGAGCTCATTTTGCAATACTCTCCAAGAGAGCTGTTAAAATTCTGAGAACTAGTCATTCTATACCACAGCTTGACAGAGGATAAAATCAGGCAGCAGAGTAGAATAATAACAACGTTGTACATGCGGACTTTTTGCCCCTGCAGAATGGCCAGCTTAATAATAAAGGATAGTAAGATGCTGGCTTTGAGGAAGGAAGGCAATTCTGGATGGAAGGCAAGGCATGGAAGGTAAGAGCATCTGGGAAGATGGCAGGGAAACTACAGATCCCAAGGTAACCTCCTTGGGACCACTGCTGTCAGTCAGGCCAGCAAAATGGACACACAAAATGTAACAGGCGGCGATGCAACCTAAAGCATCTGAAGCTCCATATTTCCATATTGCATGGGACAGATTCCTTGGAAACTTCTAAACAGCTACTCAGGGAAACATGCCCCTGCTGGCAGACACGTGAAGCAGGCCAGAGGGAAAACCCTGCCCCACTTCTTCAGAGCTACCACAGGAACAGCCTGGCCTCTGGGCTGCCCTGGGACAGCAGGGAGCCCAGAGCCCTGTGCTCTCCAGGAATGGTTCAACTGCACATGCACCCTCCTGCTCCTCTCCCTGCCCCACAGCTCAGCAGCCCTATAGCTCCAGGGGCTCTGGCAGCAGCACAGCTCCTTGCAGGCCACAACTGTTCCCTGGCAATGTGCACAGCCTCTCTGGGCTGCCACAAGACCCTTCCTCCCACCAGAGAGTGGCCCAGCTCCCACCTTACCTCTGTGTGAGGCTGATTCATGCTCCTGGGGCTCCTGGGCCAAGGTCTCCTGAGCGGGCCAGGAGCCCAGACCTCCGTTCCCAAGGCCGGGGTCCGGCACATGAGTCTCCAAGCCCAATGGGTCTGTGAGTTCCCTCGGGAACAGAGGCATCCCAGGTCCTCTCCACTGAGAGCTCTTTTCCTTCTTCCTCTGGGTTTCTGTTGTAGATTCAGAAGAAGCTATCGACCAGGTACCAGAGAGGAAGTGAGTTAACTGAACTCATGTCTTTATAATCAGCCCATCTAATGGGCGAGAAATTCAAAGTGTATTTTAGTTACTGAAAAGATTGCTTGGTGTTTTATTTTTCATGAAATGAGCATCCCTTTAATTTCTCTGAAAAATATGGAGCTGGCAAGCCAAGAGAGAAGAGCTCTACTACTTCATGTGGTGCCCGCTGCCTCCCCAGTACTACAGGATCACTTTCTTTCCAAACTTCAAAATTCACAGTGCTCTCTAGAATCTAACACTGTCAAGGAAGTAATTGTTTTCAAAAGTGGTTTTCAAGGCCTTTGTTTCTGTATTTCCCAATCAATTCTAGGTTGGGTTTTGCAGTTTTGGGGATTTTTTATATTACTCTTTACAACAAAGGAAGTTCTGGGACACAAACAATGGCACCGCGTGTTAGATGCAAAAGTAGCTTTGCTTTCTGCATTAGATGTGCCCAGTATTCTGCGAGCCTGTATTTGTAAGGAACAAAGTGCTCATCCCAAAGTTCCACTTTTGCTCTACTAGTTCCAGGGGTTTATCCTCTGCTTTCTTTTCAGAAGAGGCACCCAAACCCAACACAAACACAACCTATCTCAAAACAGTTCTGATCTTGGCTAATACTGACAATTCAAAATATCCTTAATGAAAATAGCTGATGGCTGCTCATTCTGAAATTCTCCTCACCAGAGCTGTTAGAACTAGGAAAACTAATTCTTTACATGGCTTCACAGAGGGTAAAATCATGTGGCAGCCAAGCACAATGAGAGGATGACCTGTCTAAAAATGGATTCATTCACCCTGAAAAATGCTCGGGTGAGTAACAAATGTAAGACAGGAAAGGATTAATAACATAAGTCATTCCTAGTCCAGAATTAATCCAGAAAAAATGTCACCTTACATACTGAGTAATACTTCTCCCTAGCTGCATTAAGCATTCCAGAGGCATACCAGCAATGAAGGAGTCAATCCAAGGGGGACATGATCAGGATTTGGCAGAACTAACCCTAAGCCAAGGAACCAGGGGATCTGATCCCTTTTTCTGCATCAGCAGAATTATTTCTTCAAGTCTCATCTCTCCTATCATTACACACCCACAGATGCCAAAGGAACAACAACAGCGTCAATGAGGCTTTCAACTCGAAAGCATTGCCTGACCCAGATGCACCAGACACAGCATTTTGTCTGGCACAATTCCACTTGTCAGGGATCAGGCAAGGCAGGGACAGGCACAAGGCACAAGGCATCTCGTGCTCCAGCCTCAGCCTGCAACACTGACACAGGCAGAGACAGCCAGGGAAGAGATTTGTCACTATGAACCTGCCATAGGTGGCTTTGGGCTTGTGCTGTCAGAGGATGACAAACTCACACCCTGCCTAGGCTGCGTCCATTTGGAAGATTGCTTCCCCTTAATTGGAAAAGTCAAATGGACTTTTTATAAAAGGCAGTTTCCCTATTCCTCCCTGTGCAAAACCAGGCAATGTCCATGAGTCTCCTTCACATCTCAGAGGGCTCAACTCAGAAACAACCCAGAGGAAAGGTTTTCTCCTTCAAAAGTAGTAGGAAGGAGTGGGAACATTTCTCATTCCCTGCTAAATGCCTTCCTTTTCTCTACTAATTTTGACACTAGAAAGGCTACAGGGAGATAAAAGGCAAATGCAAGATGGAGAGGAATGTTTCCTTTTCCTGCACAGCATTTCCAGGAACCCAAAGGTACCACACCAGCTCCTGCACTCAACACTTCACACTGGAGGAATTTTCATTGCTCCACCAGAGAACACTCCCAGGGACTGGGCTCTAGGAGAGTCCACTGTGCCCATCAAGGAACCGAAATGAATTTAAAGAAAATTTTTAAAAGATGGGTTTTAACCGAGCTTTCCAAATGTCACATCTGAGTCAAGATTCCAATGGCCATTTTAGGACAGACATGCCCTGTACCTACCTGCATGTTCTGAGGACTTCTCTTGGCTTCTACTGCTGGATCCTGGCCTGAAGGAAATGGAGGAGAAAAGAACATATGAGGAAGTAGAAAGAGAAGGGAGGGAATAGGCATATTATGAAAGAAGGCAAACCTTCTTAGCATGGTCACTGTGGTGAAGGACCAAATGCAACACATAAACTCAAGAGGATGCAAAACTGAGTAATTGTCCTTAAGCCTTCTGGTGCTGGAGTCACACAGAACTGGCCAAGCTCTGGCTGAAATAATAGCCAAATCCAGCAGAGGACCTGTCTTGATGTGCTCTGAAGCCCTGCCTCCTCTTCCCCATCACCTCCTCTGCTCTTGGGGCATTGCTGTTGGGTTTGACATTGTGCTGGATCACCATGGATGGGCAAAATGGTGAATACACAGAAGTTTGCCTAAATACATGGGACAGCTGACTGTGCAAAATGACCACAGGAGATGAGAAGAGTGATGTGAACAACACA
>NW_005054976.1:32414-33068 GCF_000277835.1 Geospiza fortis
TGCTCTGACTGCTTGTTGGTGTTTTCTCAGCCATAAGACAGAGGAGGAGCCATGACAGAGCCCAGAAACCATTCAAAGACCTCTCCTGTTATTGATACATGCTGATGACATGAAGTCTGCACTGCACCCCCATTGCAAAGACAGCCTAAAGCACAATGTCCAACTGAGCTCTGCCTTGACTCAGCTGCTTCCCTGGGCTCACAGCCAAAGAAGAGGTCTCCAAGCTCTGCCTACAGCACATAAACTGAAAATCTACCATGCAGGACTTAGCTTGGTCTCCTTACCTTATGTCCTTTTCCCTCTACACTCTGCTCCTGACTGCTCCTTCTGGTATCTTTGTAGTCAGTGCTAGTTTTCCCTTTCTCTTCCTCTCCATCATACATCGCACTTGGCTTGTTGGAAGAAGAGCTCTCTTGGATGGGAGGCAAGGGCTTGGAGGGAAGGAGTGAAGAGGGACGTGTCTTCGGAAGACTCTTGGAAATAATGTAGTCAGTCGGGCCTGTAAATTGGTGACACAAAATGTAACAGAGTCCACAAAGTAAATCTAAAGCATCTGAAGCTCCTTATTTCATGGGACAGACTTCCTGGAAACTTTTAAAAAGCTGCACAGGGAAACATGCTCCTGCTGACAGACACTTGAGGCAGGCCAGAGGG
>NW_005054976.1:33088-34425 GCF_000277835.1 Geospiza fortis
CACAGGCACAGCCTGGCCTCTGGGCTGCCCTGGGACAGCAAGGAGCCCAGAGCCCTGTGCTCTCCAGCAATGGCTCAGCTGCACATGCACCCTCCTGCTCCTCTCCCTGCCCCACAGCTCAGCAGCCCTACAGCTCCAGGGGCGCTGGCAGCAGCACAGGTCCTTGCAGGGGGCACATGCAGGGCACAGCTGCTCCCTGGCAATGTGCACAGCCTCTCTGGGCTGGCACATGACCGTTCCTCCTACCAGAGAGTAGCTCAGA
This sequence comes from Geospiza fortis, assembly GCF_000277835.1. NCBI lineage: Eukaryota > Metazoa > Chordata > Aves > Passeriformes > Thraupidae > Geospiza > Geospiza fortis. The sequence goes on from NW_005054976.1 coordinate 33,351, forward strand.
TCCAACCTCACCTCTGTGTGAGGCTCAGCCATGCTTACAAGGCAAGAAATGAGTTAGGTGAACTCCCACCTTTACAATCAATCCAACTAATGGATGAGGCATCCAAGGGGGTTTTTACTATTCAGAAGATTACTCTGTTTTTATTTTTCATGAAACTAGCCTCACTAGAATTCCTCTGAACTGTTTGGAGCTGGCAAGCCAAGAGAGAAAGCTTCTACAATTTTGCCTATGCGTTGCTCAGTGCTCATGTACTACTTTGAAATCCCTTTCCTTCTAAACTATTGTCAATCACAGTGGTCTCCAGAATTTGACAATTACACCCAAGAAGAAATTGCTTTCCAAAGCTAGTGTTCATGGCCTTTGTTTTTGTAACTCCCACTCAGTTCTGGGTTGGGTGTTGTTCCTTGATTTATTTCTCTTCACAACAGAGGAAGTGCTGGCACATACACAATGGCACCTCATGCTGGAAGAAGCTTTGCAATCCACATAACATATGCCCAGGGTTCAAGGAGTCTGTATCTGCAGGGAAAAAACTGGCCATCCAATTGCAAATTGTTACTTTTGCTCTGCTTCACTGTAGCATGGGTTTTTTCCCCTGCTTTCTTTCCTGCAGAGACACCCAAAACCAACAAAAAATATCACCTGCCTCAAAAGATTTCTGATCTTGGCTAATACTGACAATTCAAAATTTTCTTAATGGAAATAGCAGAGGGCAGGTCATTCTAAAATACTCTCCAACTGAGCTGTTAATGCTCAGGGAATTAATTTTTACATGGTTTCACAAAGGATGAAATCATGTGGCATCCAAACTGTTAGAGAGGAGCACCTATCTTAAAATTGGATTTCTTTGCCTCTAAAGAATGTCTCGATCAGGATTAAAAGAGAGACAGGTAAGGATTAATGAGATAGTTCATTCCTGGTCCAGAATTAATCCAGCGAAATTGGCAACTTATTGGATGAGCAATATTACTCCATAGCAGCATTAAGCATTCCAGAGGCATACCAGCAATGAAGGAGTCATTCCTAAGGGGCCATACCCAGCATTTGACAGAACTAACCCTAAGCCAAGGAACCA
>NW_005054977.1:0-1633 GCF_000277835.1 Geospiza fortis
TAACCTCTGGACTTTGCCTCCCTGTTGGGTGACTGTGCACACCAAGAACCCTCGCAGCTTTTGGGACGCAGTAAAGATGCGAGCTTCAGAAGCTGGGGATGGGTATCCGTTGGACAGGGCAGGAAGGCCACGGTGTACAGTGGACACCACACTTGCTCCAGGGGAAGGAGCCACAGGTGTTGGTCACACAGCTTGTCTGGCATCTGTGGGGAGGACATAGGTGGTTCAGGAGGACCATGTTCTGACACAAGGCCAGGTGCAAGCTCTTCCTGTGTATAAGCCTGTCCCAAATTCAGGACACGCCGACAGGCATGATGTGATTGCCTGGCGGGTGATCCAGGATTTGCAAGACAAGGCTGCGAAACATGGCCTTGGCTCTGTGCAAGTTATGCAGACTCTCAGAGTGATAAACTCGGACCTGCTTGCTCCATTTGATACTAAACATATTGCTCAGGCACTGTTCCAGCCTGTGCAGTATGAGGTTTTTTTGAAGTACTGGATGCAGGCTGCTGCAAAGTTTGCAGCAAGCAACAGGCTTCTGCCTCCAGAAGACCCTAGGTATGGCATGGGGGTGGACACTCTCCTTGGAGAGCAGGCCTTTTCCAATCCTGATTTTCAGACTACCTGGGACTTTGCTGTTCTTGAGCAGTGTCAAAAGGTAGGATTTAATGCATTGTTGAAGACTATTGAGACAGCCTCCCCCAGGCCACAGTTTACAATGATAATTCAAGGAGCGGGTGAGCCTTTTTTGCCATTTGCCGAAAAGCTTGCAGCTGCCCTGGAGAAGCAGGTTGAGGATGATGCCTTAAGGCAAGTTTTATGCAAGCAGTTAGCCCAGTTCAACTTTCACAGTGAGTGCCAGAAGATCATAGATACTCTTCCAGGCAACCTGTCACTAGCAGACATGGTCAATGCGTGTGCCAAGACAGGTGCTGTAGACCACAGGGTGTCCGCTCTGGCGGTTGCTACACAGCCAGGCCAGGTAGCCTTATGGGGTGGACAACAGAAGAACAAAAATAAGGGCAAGAGAAAGCAAGGAATGCCCAAACCAATGGGGACAGGTTCCTCCTTCTTGTGCGCTAGATGTCTAAGGGCAGGTCATTTTGCTGAGCAATGCAAGGCTAAATTTCATGCTAATGGCCAGCCTTTGGCAGGCCCGGGAAATGGGACAATGAGCACAAGGGGAAATTGTGCCCTGACACAAGTGATTCCTCAGAGCACAGCGCTGGCTCAGGTCTGCCCAGGCAGCTCAGAGGCATCACCCACAGCTCTGCTGATGCAGTCATCTTAGAATCCTGTAGTGAACATAAGGTTCCTTTGGATGTGTTTGGACCTTTGGGACAAGGACTGGGCGCGCTGCTTGTGGGGAAATCTAGTGTCACCCACCAAGGAATCTTTGCTCACCCAGAAGTCATTGGCTCTGACTTTTCAGGTCAGATTTGTGCCATGGTTTTCACGCCCTCCCCCCGTCACTATTATGACTGGGACTCAGATTGCTCGACTTGTGCCTTTTCAGCCATGTGTCCCCAGGACTGGCCAGCAGACTCGTGGGAGTGGTGGTTTTGGATCCACAGAACTGCCACAGGCCCTCTGGTCTGCTGACATTTCTTCTCAGCGACCCCAGATGGTGTGT
>NW_005054977.1:3825-6522 GCF_000277835.1 Geospiza fortis
GTGTGTGTGTGTGTGTGTGTGTGTGTGGTTTTTTTCCTTTTGTAGTCTAGTTAATAAACTTTTTTTTCTAAGGTAGAGGCCTGCTTTGCTTATTTCCTGGTCACATCTCACAGCAGACACCAGGGAAGTATATTTTCATGGGGCACTGGCATTGTGCCAGTGTCAAACCATGACAACAGCAGCAGACAATCATTGTTTACATTTTGTCCCTGAGGCCTCTCAGCTTCTCAGGAAGAAAAAATCCTAAGGGAAGGATTTTACATGAAAATATGTCTGCGACAGTATTAGAATAAGTAAATGATTTTAGGATTGATAGTGCATTTCTTGTAAGAGGGAATCACAAGATCTGATCTCTCTGACCATTTTTAATCGGTGTCTGATTGAGGAACCTCTGGAGCTGTGTTTGTTCTCCTTTCTGCAAGGGCCCCCACAGAGGATTACAAACACCGCCTCCTTCTTTAAACAAAAAGGGGGATCTGTGAATGTGACAGCCTCGTCAGAGAGCGAGAAAACAAGATAAGTTTTCTCACAGCGGACTTGTGAGACTTTTAGGGAGTTGTAGAGAAATGATGATAACTCGTTATTTTAAACAACCTACAGGTGGTGTTTTCCTATTCTCTGTTTCTCTGTTCTTCTCAAGGATTGTTTGTGAGAAAGGTGTTTTTGTTAATTAGCCAATCAAGTGGAATGTATCTGAACTGTCTATAAAAGAGAAGAGTTTTCGCATTAAAGCTGCTGTTGTGCAAACCAGCCTTCTTGGAGTCCGTGCTGCTTTCTTACTCAACAGTGACCCTCCTCTGTAGAGAGCAGGGAGCAAAGGAGCTTCCTACATTTTTTTTTTGTTGTTAAATATGTTATCATAGAGGCGTTACTAGCTTTTCTAATTGGCTTAGCAGTAGCCTATCTTCAGAGCTAGCCAGCGATTGGTTTTGCCAGGCATGGAGGAAGCTGCTAGCAGCTCCTCACAGAGAATCACTTTCGTGGCTGACTTTTCCTGTCTTCACCAAAAATCAGTTATTGCAAAACCAGCACAATCCCCCCGCTAACTTGTGAGCAGACTTCCATTCCTCTTTCCACAGTAATTCATGCATAGCCGACTCAGTCATCTGGGGGGCAACCACTGCCCCATCATATATTTCAGGCTATGCCTCCAGCAGAGCCATTTTTGCTAGGAAAGTGGCCACACGGTCCAGTGTTCAGTGCTGGGCCATCTAAAAATGTGAGAATCACCATTACGGCCTCCCCAGTTCCTGACTTTTTCCTTAGCCATGGCATGGTTGTTCCCAGATCCTGCTGACTATACCAAATGTGTAAGTCAACACAGAGAGGCAGCTGGAACAACCACAAAACCACAGCTGAAATGCAAACAGTAAATTTCTTTTATGACCTTGCTAGCCAGAGGATCCTGAAGCAACACTCAGGTGGAGATACACAAGCAGGAACGCAGGCACCATTAGAATCAGTCCATACTAGTGGGTGGCGGGACTACTGTTTGCACCAATTTATCAAGGGCCAGCGCACGCATAGTTTAGCACCGTGCTGTGATGTCCTCTGTGCTTTTTATGATCTCTGAGCTTGGATCTTCTCTCTCCCAAAACAGGGAGCTCAGGCATGAGTGTGAGAGTGCCTCCAAGTCTCTCCAAACACCTACATTATCTCTACACAGAAATTCTACTTCTCAAACAGACAGGGGATAAACAATAGTAGGCATAATATATGGGGTTTCCTACACTGATATTCTCCAGGCCTTGGCATCCTCAGCTGCAAGGTCACTTGAGTGAATCTACCATCCTCCTCACTATTCTTCTGCTTTTAACCCTTTTCTCCCAATCGTGAACATGAAGATTGACTTTGTTAAACTCTTATGAGAATATATATATATAAATAAATATGTGCAATTGGAATGAAATCAGCTTTTTTTTTCTGGTACAGTTTTTACTACACTGCATCCCATGCCTTCCTTTCAGCAAAATACATAAGGTTGGTCAGTCAAGGGCAATTTTTAAGCCATCTTGAGCAGGCCGTAAATACAGACAAGCAGATTAATTGTTAAAACCTCCTAGCCTGCTGGGCTGAATAGCACAGCATTGAAATATTGGCTGGATAGACAAGGAAGCAACCCTACAGGTGATTTGCGTCTGAGCTGGTGCTAAGCCACTTTTAAGGAAAGCAATTAAAAAATCTGAATCAACAGTGACGTGATTAAGTTATGCTTGAGCTCCCTAGAGTGAGGTTCAGGGGACCATAATACATTTGAACACCTGCTAAAGGATTGTCCCTTCACATGCTTTTTTCAGGAAAGAATTTTACTTTTCTCTGAAAAGACTGGCATTGTACACATAAAGACATTTTCATAAAAAACCTATTTGTTTTTTTTCCTTCAGTCTTCTAGTGCCTTGCCATCAAATAAATTATGATGGAGACCAAAAGGTTGATTAATCCTGTCAGAGAACCGTGAGTGCTACCAGACAGGCATGTGTGTGAGCTCTGTTATAAATTCAGACTTCCCAGGTTTGCCATGACAAGCATGCATATGCTCAGGAACAGTCTTAGGCTGAGCTCTGCAGGAAGAAGACCTGTGTGTGTTCATTGCCATAGCATAAAGGTCAACTCTGGTTTGTACGAGTTCAGACAGGCTGGTCAGGGAAGGAGTGGAACAGTGCTCACTTTCTCAACATGCTGAATTTGGTTGACAAG
>NW_005054977.1:6719-8385 GCF_000277835.1 Geospiza fortis
ACGCCCTGTGTCTTCCCTTATCCAGTCTGTCCAGTAAAGGCACCAGTTACCCCAACAGTCTTGTAAAAAGTGCAATGACGCTTGAAACAAAGGACACTTCTCTTGCCAGGTAATCCTTCACACTGTGAATCAGGGGTGATGGTCTGTGCTGTTTCCCTCTGATTTTTCAATTAATCAGTTTCAAACTTGATGTTTAGATCAGGAATCTTACTTGTCCAGCTTATTTTACACCCTTTGGGCAGTTTTGGAGGATACAAGAACTGAGCACAAAACTCTAAGTCTAGATTATCTCAGCAAAGGAAGTCTCTGAAGCCTGACAAGTGTCTTGGCCAGGGTTAAATCCCTCTTTTTTTGACCATGCTTTTGTGGTCAGTGGCTGCAGGATGCTGCCACTTAGGCTGTTCGAGGTAACACAAGCAGCATTCATACTGCTTAGGCAAGGACTAGGGAACTATAACTGGTCTTTCAGTCTCAGCTCCTCATTCTTTCTCTAATCTGGCCTCAATTAATTTCCTTAAAGATTTCCTTTGCAACTTTAAACCATTTGGAAAAAGGAGGAGACTCAGATACTGCTGAGTATGTCTTGGGGACATGCATTTTCAGGGACTGAATACAGTTTCTCTCAAAGGCAATTTGACAAACCAGGAGTGAAGCATCTGATGATTTCCAACCCCATGGTTATATTCACAAGTGTGTGTCCTGTGATTCTCAATGTGAGACGAGAGGTGTTTGTTAATCCATCAGTGTGTGCAGCCTGCTATCACCCTTCTTCCTGTGGAGCATGGGTAAAAATTGCGTATGGGGGGGATGTGATAAAAAGTGGTGGGTATTCCAGTCTAAACTCACAAGTGCTTGGTGCCCCTCCTGTTTTAGTCGCATGAAATACGTACATGTCAGCATAGACACATACTCAGGTGCGGTTTATGCCTCTGCCCACATAGGGAAAGGGCTGCGCATGCCAAACAGCACTTGCTGCAAGCCTTTTCAGTATTGGGGGTCCCTAGGGAAATTAAAACTGACAATGGCCCAGCGTATGCCTCCAAGGAGTTCCTAGAGTTTGTCCAGCAGTGGGGAGTGGAGCATAAGACAGGCATTCCCCACTCCCCCACAGGTCAAGCTGTGATTGAGCGTGCCCACCACACGCTCAAAGAGGTCCTGGCTCAGCGGCAGGGTCAGTGATACTGTACAGTCTGCCTAGAACGGTGGTAAGTCCGATAGGAGCCAAAGCCAAATACAAAATTGGGATATACTAACAGTTTATACTTCTGCCATCAGACTAAGGGTAAAACTATAACGAACATGGAAACAACCCTGAATGCCCCAGTCTGGCAGAAACCCATGGGAAGGAGACACAACAAAAAAGGACAGGATCGGGGAATTTTGTCACAGGGACTCCATCCTACTGGGCAGACTACGATAACACTGGTGTTCTGTTTTGTATTTTGAACTTAGCCTGTGAATTGTAAAAAGGGGAGTTACCATTTCCATTAGTAAACTTTATGTAATTCATTCCAATATTAAACATGCTAGCTAAGTTATAAGCAAGCGCTTGAATTGTGAAAATAATTAATATTGTAGTTCACAAAACTTATACTCTTATTGCAAGAAGTGTTAAAGTAATAATTTTGTTGTATAGATGGAAATTAGTAGTGTCTGTGGCATGGGA
>NW_005054977.1:9305-16845 GCF_000277835.1 Geospiza fortis
TTATTTCTTGCCTAATGAATTCTCAATTGGTATTCTGATTGGCTCAGAGAATTCTTAATTGGCTTGGAGAATTCATAAACTTACTTATAACAAGAGGACTAAAAAATGTGGGCTCATTAGCATGAGGACTGAGAGGTCAATAACCAATAGAGGATAGAATACTAATTGATTAAGAGAATTATGTAACTTAGAACCAACGAACATTAAATTCTTTGTTTGCTAAAAACATATAAATAAGCAAAAAGTCTTGAAAGGGATGTGTGTAACTGGAATGATTTGCTACATACCCTGACCAGAATAATGTTTGGCTCACCAACATGTAAAATATAGTGTTGGAGGGTTTCATTTCTTCCTGGCAATTTCAGAAACAATTTTTGGCAACTCAGATGCGACAACTGCTTTTGATGCTCCACAGATTTGTGGGATCAGGAAGAACCTCAATGCACATACTGAAGGTTTTTTGGGGAGGTCTTCCAATCCCCTGGGTCCAGTCAGTTCAAGGCATGTTCCCCTTGATTTTATTAAGGATCTACTGAGGGCATAAAAGGTATGTCTAACCATAAGCTGCGGTGGAAAATCACCACAGAAATTGAGCTCTATAATATAATACAATTGGGTTATAAAAGTGGTGATAGACTGTAAAAGGGGTATGATATTTGGATTATGAAATCACTAGTTGTGGCATGGGAGTCCCTGGGAGGGCAAGGATAGGTTGGATCTAAATCTACACAGGGACTTCACCTATCGTTCCATCCTGGGCTGCAGACATCTCACTGGTCAGGAGCTGGGCTGTGTGGGGATCAGACCAATCAGCAGTTGAGACCCAGGAGTTTTGAACTCCCTGTATAAGAAGGCTCTCACCAATAAAACATGCTGTTTGTCTCATGGAGCTTTGAGGTGTGTGTGTTGTCCCTGTCTCCGACCACTGACCCCACGAAACACGTGGCTTTTCCATGTAATAACTAGTGATGGTGCAATTGGCTACGTTCTATTAAAATATAATTGTAAAATTATATATGTGAGTATCAAAGGGATTGTGGGTTTGAGTCCCACTGCCTAGTTGGGAAACTGTATAAATGGGGCCCAGTTCCACTCACTTCCCACATATTAGTTGGACTCATTGCTGCATGCATGTATAGCCACTTTGTGGAGGGGTTTGCTCAGATAATCTTTGCTTATTAAACCCTATTGTAAGCATTCATGCTGTAAAATATAGTGTTTTGCGAGTGTGTGTGTTACGGTGAGTGTATTATAGTATTATCCTGTCTGACTCAGGGATGCCCATAATATATATTAAAAAAACCCATCATTTGCCATGTGTTAAATGTAATTTTTTGTTTATTGTGTGAATTGTAAAGTATTTTTTGTGTATTACATTTGTTTTATTGAACAGCTCCTAAATTGGGATTGTGTGTTTAGAGAGCTTCCTAGTATCGACACAACAAGAGTTACTGTTTTAGTGTTAATCTAGATTTGTGTTATTTTGCCAGAGGAAAGATAAGTGAAATGAAGTACACAGATTTGTTCTTAGAATTAAGAAGTCATCAGGATTTGAGAAAGAGAATGTTAAATTGTTGGCAGCCCCTGGAATGAGGGAGAGAGGAGCTGACAGAGGAATAGAAGAAAGTATTTCAGGTTTGGAAACTGATGAAGGGTTTAGTCTGATAGCAGGGACTTAATAGGGAAGTCCCAGAGAAAGTTGTGAGGGTATTAAAAATACCCTGTCTGGAATGATATGCCAGTGGTATTTGGATACGTTGTTGCTAGGCATTTGAGCAAGTTGTTAGAAAGTGGCCTGGAGAGTGTGCAACAAAAGCCTGAAGCTGCATAAGTAAAAAAAAAAAAAAAAAAGGAGAGTGGGAGACTGCGGGAAGTGACAGAGAAGGAATTGCAGGCAGCTGGACAGAGATTGGTGTGCTATTTGTAATGACAAGGGCCATTGGAAGCAGGAAAGGAATGTCCATGGAGAAAGGGACAAAGAGGAGCTGCTGGATCCTGGACTCCACCTAGGGCTCCCAATCAGGCAGTAAGGCTCCTAATGTTAGAAGATGTGGGATGGAAATCAGGTGAGTCATTCCCAGCTGACCCTCTAGTTAATATTGAAGGAAGTGCCCAATGCTGATATGGGCAACTGGAATTCCTGAATGAGCTTGGAATGCAGAACCAGTAAAGATCATTTTGAAACCAAACACCAGACCAATAAGATGTAAACAATACCCTTTGGAATTGGAGACTAGGAAAGGACTGGAATCATAATAGAAACTTTTCTTGAACACAAACTGCCAGGGCTCTGTGGACTCTCAGAATCTCTGTTGGTTAGAGTGACTCTGAGATACGTACAAGCGTCTTTTCCCAGCCCGGCAGTCGAAGAAGGAGTCAGGATTCTTTTGTTCTCATTCTCAAGGTTGTTTATTATTTCTTATCTATAACATTCTTTCTCCGACCCGCCGCAGGTCTGTCTGGCAGGTCGGGTTGAGGCACACTGCCCGCCTCAAAGGCAGTGTTGTCTTTTTATACAAAAAACTATGTGTACATTATTTACCATAATTTCCCAATACCTATCACCTATGTTAGACAGTGAGCTTCTACTCTAAACCAATCTAAAAATGCCAACATCACAGCAGAAGATGGAGGCCAAGAAGATGGAGGCCAAGAAGAAGGAGAAAGGCTGGACACGCCCAGATTCCTCCATCTTGCCTCCTGAACCCCCATTCTAAAAACCTCAAAAATCTATTTTTCACCCTGTGACAAACTAACTATTATTCTACTTAAACTCTTTTGACTTGTAATTCTTCATATAAAGGTTGGTAATTGTTTTTTCCAAGGGCTAAATCAAAGGCACAGGGGTCTTGGGCTCTGTGCCAAGGTCTCTGAGCCCCGTGGGCAGGGGCTCAAGTCCTCCAGGGTAGCCAGAGGAATTTCCTGGGTTCCAACAGTGGACAATACAAAAAGAAGTATCAGAAATCAGGCTCATGAGAACTGTGTGCTACAGTTTTAGATAAAGGCAAACTCATACAAGTCACATAATCACCAGTACCAAGTCACTAGCTGTGGGCTCCTCTGATACAATGAGCTGGCTTAGTTTGTCCTGCAGCCAAGGGATTGGTGCAGCACTCCCAGTTTGAGACAAATTTGGAAGGAAACGTCCTGAAAAGGTGTCTCCTCTAACAAATAGTAAGTTTCAGCAACCCCTCCCCCACGGGTTTGGAAAAAATTCCCTTGGAGAAAGTGGAAAAAACCTGTTTGTTTAACAAGCAGGTTGCTAACAGGCATGAAAAAAAGAATGAGCAATGTTAAAGAATAAAAACTCTTGCTGCTTTGAAGAGATTCAGAGCCCTTTCTGTAGGTGTGGCTCGGTTCTCTCCGGAGCTGGGGTGTGGCATGAGCCCCTCTGGGCCATGGTGTGGGAGGGGGCCCTCGGCGATGGTGTTTCAGACCAGATGTGTAAAATGCATACCTTATGATTGGCTTTTCGCAAATATTAAAATGAATATTATATGTGTTGTGTTAGAAAGTGATGCTGTATTAATTCTCTTAAGTACTGTGTTAAATATAGTTTTAGGTCATAACATAATGTTAAAATAGAAACTATGCTATGTAGGATACTTTTTTTAAAGAAAGGACTTGCAACGAGATATCAACCACAGGAAACCTAAATCTTTCAGAGAAAAAGAATTTATTGCCCTCTTATCAGAAGAAACTAACTTCTTCCTGCCTGCCCAAGGATCGAAGGCGCCTTAGGATTCAGAGGAAGAAGTTGACGATGACCAGACAGAATCCTGTGATGGAATGGAATTTATGCATCATGTATGAGATGTATGAATATGCAACAGGCTATTGTTTTTAAGGGTTAATCCTTTGTTAACGGGTGTCCTTTTTCGGGCTCGTGCTGCCCAGAAAAAGGTACTTGGACTGTCCGTAACTCTTTGTCTCTATTGTCTCATATTGTCCTAATTCAAATTGTCCAAACTATTATTACTCTAATTGTATTTCTAGTTTTATAACCATTTTATTACTATTAAACTTTTAAAATTTTAAAAACAAGTGATTGGCATTTTTCACATGGAGCAAAGCTGAACAGTTCCAGAAAAAGGAGAAGAAGCTACAGTCCCAGGAAAAACCTCTTGCCTTAGCTAAGAAACAAGAAGCTAGCTTAAAAAGCAAAGAAAAGGGCCAAATCTCTCTCGGAGAACAGAGCTGAGAGCTGGGAAAAAACCAAGAGCCTTATCTGTGTTTTGAACACAGGTGCCGAAAGAATTCCGCTGCTTTCCCCCCCTTCCCCAGGCCTACAGGACCCATTTCTGAGCACAAAGCAGACTATAGGAGATAGAGTAATATCACCCCAGGACAATTACACAGGCCTGGGCCTGCTCAGATTAACTGTTCTGTGGAAAGGCTTTACCTCAGAACTGGAAGGGTATTTGCACTTTAGGAGATTTACTACCTCACAAGGACAAAGGAGTCTGGGCCAGGAAAGATGAGGCTATCTGTCAAACTCCCAAGCTGCTTTCTAAAAGAGAGCTGAGCCTAAATGCAGGAAAGCCTTTCAGGAATTGAAAAATGCTTTAATGACTGCTCCTGTGAGAAATGACCACTCACTTTAAAATTTCAAAGGTTTATTAAACCTTAACAAATACAACAAAGGACTTGTGAAAAATGCGTATTTTATGATTGTCTTTTCACAAATATTAAAATGAATATTATATGTGTTATGTTAGAAAGTGATGCTGTATTGATTTTCTTAAGTAGTGTGTTAAATATAGTTTTAGGTTATAACATAATGTTAAAATAGAAACTATGATATGTAAGATACTTTTTTTAAAAGAGAGGAATGAGGTACTCACACTGAGATAGCAGCCACAGGACACCTAAATCTTTCAGAGAAAAAGAATTTATTGTTCCCTTATCAGAAGAAACTAACTTCTTCCTGCCTCGCTCAGTCCTGAAGATGCCGTCAGGATCAAGAGGAATAAGTTGACACTGACCAGACAGAATCCTTTGTTTGAATGGAATTTATGCATCATGTCTGAGATGTATGAATATGCAACAGGCTATTGTTTTTAAGGGTTAATCCTCTGTTAATGTGTGTCCTTTTTTGGGCTTATTTTGCCCAGAAAGAGGTACCCGGACTGTCCGTAACTCTTTGTTTTTATTGTCTCATATTGTCCTAATCCCAATTGTTCAAATTTTTCTTACTCTAATTATATTACTATTTTTATAACCATTTTATTACTATTAAACTGTTAAAATTTTAAAAACAAGTGATTGGCTTTTTTCACAGGACTGAATAAGGAGAAAGAGCAGTGCTGGGAGCATGGAACTAAACCATCACATGCTCACGCACAAAATGGCTGCTCCGCCTTTTATACCTCCTGGTGTTCCATCAGGTAACCCTAACCCCTCCCAAAGTCTGCCAGTCAACTTTTCTTCGCTGTCTGTTGGTGGAGGCTACTTCCTTGCAACTTGATTGAAGGTCAGGTGTTGTCATGTCACGCCTCCTAGTAACAAGCCCGCCCTCCTCCCAAATGTCCTGACTGCCAAGGCCATTTGGTGGCAACCATACAAGGGGGAGGGGAAAGGGGACTATGGGGAGAACAAATCACAATAACATAATTATACATCAATAAAACTTCTCTTAAAATACACATAATATTAATCCCTTAATTGCGAAAGCCAATCATCACATTACCCATCTATAACACTCCTGCATTGGGACTACTGGGCTTAAAAACCTTTTGAACTGTTTGTTTTGCCTTAGGGCAGTAGTTGCTACAGTTCTTCTAATCCAGGAAGCAAGAAAATTACCTCTGAGAAAGCAATTGACTGTTTTTGTGCCCCATACAGTTACAGTGGTGTTGGAACAAAAAGGAGGACATCTTTATCACCAAGATGATGTTAATATACCAGGCAATATTGTTAGAACAAGATGATGTGGAGTTAAAAGTAACTGCTCTTCTGAATCCAGCAGTGTTCTTAACAGCAGACCCGGGAAAAAGGGGAACTGGTCCATGATTGTTTGCAGACCATTGAACAGGTGTACTCCAGTCTAGATGACCTACAGGACACTCCTCTAGAAGAAGCTCACTTTCAAGGGGTATGCAGAAAAGTATCCTTAATATCCAAAACAGTGAACCACTCATCAGTTTCCTTAATTGCAGTTAAAAGTGTATAAGGATTTGCTACCATGGGGTGTATATCTTGCACTATTTTATTAATAGCACTGAGATCTTGCCCTGGCCTATATTCATTAGTATGTAGCTTTTTACCAGTAGGATAGGAGTATTATATTCTGACTCACATTTCCTTGGTAACCCATGTTGCACAAATCTAGCAATTAATTCTTCTAACCATTTTCTAGCTTCTAATTTCAAAGGATATTGTTTTTGCCTTACAAGTCTGGCATTAGATTTCAGCTGTGTTCTTACTGGTTCTGCTGCTTTTGATTTCCCCATAATTCTGGCATCTCACACCAATGGAGTGACAGTGTTTTCCAGCTTCTCTGGGATTCCCTCTGTTGCATTTGGTTGCTGCAACAACATAAAAACCTGAGTCTCCAGAGCTTTACTTTCAGAAATACATACTTGTATTTGTCCATTTTCAAATATTGTTGTTGCATTTAATCTACTTAAAATATTTCCCCCTAAGAAAAGCATTAGGCATTCAGGCATATATAGAAATTGATGTGTTAACCACTGCTTACCTATCTTGAATTTTAAAGATTGGAAAAATGGCAGATTTTCACTCTCCCCGATGGTACCAACAACATTTACATTATCTTGGCTAAAAGCTCCTTTACATATATTTAGAACAGAATGAGTTGTCCCTGCATCCACCAGAAAATCCACCTGTTTATTCGCCAGCATCAAGGTAACCAGAGGTTCAGCTGGGGATGATTCCCCCCAGTCTCCTCAAGCTTTATCTAATGTTAAAAGCCTTGCAGCCTGATCAGGGGTGTGCCTATTTCTTCATGAGTAGTCACATTTCAAATTACCTTCTTTTTTACATCTTGCACACTGATTTCTATCTAGAGGCCAACTATGAGAGCCACCCCTCTCTGGCTTCCTTTGATCCCTTATTCTGCATCCTCCCCCCCGGGCCTTCAGGCTCATTAAAGCTGCTATGAATTTCCTATCCCCGCTTTCTTTGACATTCTCTCAGTTATTATATACTTTCCAGGCGGTTTCCAATAATCTGTTTATGTTCCTAGAATCATCCCACTCCAGTCTCTGAAGTTTCTTTCTAATATCTGGAGATGATTGTCCCACGAATAATGCTGCTAACTGTAATGCATTTCCCTCCCTTTCTGGGTCCAAGTTAGTGTACTTTCTGGCCACATACATGAGTTACTGGTGAAAATCAGAAGGGGATTCATCTTTTCCTTAGACCACTTGATATGACTGACATATTTATAGCTTTTGGAATAGCATGTTTCATCCCAAATATAACTAATCTTTGATATTGAATCAATAATTCTCTTTGACCCAGGTTTTTAGAATCCCACCAGGGATCTGCAAGAGGGAAATGCCGATCCACCATTCCC
>NW_005054977.1:16860-23018 GCF_000277835.1 Geospiza fortis
TGAGTATGCACTCTCTCAGCCTCTTCCCTCACTTTTTTTTATTACCATAATTCTTTCACACTGAGTTAGCAGTGTACCTAAAACTACCGGTATGTCATTCCTGTCCAGATCCTGAGTCCTGATGATGGTTTCAAAGATTTTAGCCACCTTCTCAGGATCTTCCCTATATGTTTCTGCCAATTCTTTCCAAGATCTAGAAACTGTCACTGAGAAAGGTACCTGAAATGTAATCGGTCCTTCTGTCTCTGCTGTCTGCTGGAGAGGGGCTTGGATCACCCCTTTTTCCTCATTCCTTCTCTCTCTTCCTTTGCATGTTCTCCCCTGCCATCAGACTAAACCCTTCATTGGTTTCCAAACCCGAAATCCTTTCTTCCACTCTTTTGTCAGCTTGACCACTTAAGCCTCCTTCACCTGGAGCTGGAGGAAACTCCTCAGCTGCAGAGCTGCAGCCTCAACTCCTCTCTCCCTCTTTCCAGGGGCTACCAACAGTTCAATTTCTTCCTCTGCACAACCATGCTTCATGCATCACTTCCCAGTATTACATGACAAACAACCATGTTCAGGAGATGTCCGCCTATTGTCCTTCTCCAAAACTAACACCATAGAATCCTTTGGTTCCCTTGCTATCAAATCACACCTCTTTCTCAAATCCTGATTGTTTCTCAATTCAAAGAACAGATCTACATAAGTGTCATGTGAAAAGGGGGGGAGATTTCCTTGACCCTCAGTGTTTGATTTGTCTGTCAGTGCCCTAGGAAAGCCGAGACCCTTGTGCCTGACCAGTCTGTCAGCATCCTATTATGGGGACCCTTCACTGAGCAGTCCTGCTGGATTAGAGGGTGCTTTGACAGACTTATTCAGGGAGAAACACCAACAGCATAAGGGAGACCTCTAAGCAGGTCTTCCCACTTAATGACCCCTCAGTGGGTCTTCCTCTTTATTTGACTATTTGACTATGTTACCCACTGCCAGTGACTGCCAGTGCCCATGAAGGACTCACACTAGCAGTTCATGGAATAACACTTTTTATTAACATTAAATTGTGACAGGTTAAGGTTTGAGGATTGCCAGTGATAGTATCTGACTGCAAAAAAGTATTCAAAGTAATACACAGACAAGCTCTAATCCCCAGTAAAAGTATTCACCATGCACAGAGTATGGTTCTTATCCAGCAAGCATCCCTATGGAGGAGAAGACAGGTTCAGCCTGTAATGGGCAGGAAACTTTGGGATGGAGGTGTGTGTTAATATTACAATTAGGCTATAATGAACCAAGTTCATCCAAGGAGAGTGATTTGGCCACAGTTCCTGGCTCAGCAACAAGACATTTTATCCAATCTCCCTTGGTTGACAGGTACTATGTGGTTTCTCAGCTGCAAAGTACCATCAAGTTCCCCTCCCTGCAAGGATTTCTACAAAGCTTGGACAGGGTGTCTTCACTCAGCTCCACCCTCTGTTCTATCCTCCTAAGTAGGTGCTACGGTTGCAAATTGTACATGTGGGGAATCACTATAGAATAGGTTTCAAGCATGCCAACCATATTCCATCCAGGGAGCAACAACTGGATTTTACTGTATAATTTCCGTACTGATAAAACTTCTGTTAGGATGTGAATATAACTTCTCAGTTTCCTCTAATTCTACCCCCAGCCATCTTTTCACAGTAAGACATTTCATTCCACCTCTCTTTTTTTCCATCAGAATAACATTACCACAAAACTGTAGTATAATCCACACTACCATTAACAGGCCACTTCTCTTGATCATCTAATGGATACTCTGGCCACCAATGATTGCAGTATTCTATTAACTATTTCTGAGTTAAAAGGTAGCCTTTAAACTTCTTCCAGTGCTGTAAAATAGAACCTAAAGATGAACATCTTGGTATTCCCCCTTCCTGGGTTTGTGAAGACAAACTGAATCCCATTATGATACTGAATCTCTAATTTGCTGACAACCACTTTAGTGTCAGATGCACAATTAATGCAAATCCAGACCTTGCAATTACTAGAAGATAACAGAAGATTTAACACACTCAGTAATTAATGCTATAACAGTAATTCTCACTGTGCCAACACTGGAGAGCACTCTAAGCATACAATCCCACCGCAGGAGAGGCTTTGGCAATTTATGTTCTAACATTTACAATAAACAAACATTTAATACACACCAAATAATTTAAAATTCACACAATAAACAGTTTAATTTAGCACTCTTACACAGCAAGTGAATGTTATTGGTTGATGCTACAGGCATCCTCAAGTGTATATCAAATAGGCAGCCTCAATAATACTATAAAACACAAAATACTTTATATTTCAGGCGCTAACACTTATCACATATAGGGCTTAATAATCACAGGAAAAATCTGGCAAACCCCTCTAAAAGGTGTCTCGTGAGCAAAACACTATGTCCAACTACTAAATAGGCTAGTGAGACTTGAACCCACAGTGTGCACTTCTGTTAATCACTTATATAGTTTTCTGACTAGGCAGTGGGATTTCTACCCACACACTTTGATACTCACTTATATAGTTTTACAATTATATTTAATACTTTAAAATAGAAACCAGCCAATTATATCATCACTAGTGTGTCCTTTTCATAACCCAAATATCACACTCCTTTTTTACAGTTATATCACCACTTTTATAACCCAATGTCTTAGGTTGGAAATAGGGGTGTGTATTCTATTCCTATCTGTTAGGGGTGGGGCAGTTATCTTCTGTTATTTGGGTCATTTTCTTTATTTCTTCCACAACCAATCCTTCCTCTGGGGAGATATCTTCTATTAATGGGCCATTGAGTCTCACTGCATGACTGATAAAAATTACATCATCCCATTGTGAGAAGCTCCGCCCAGAGGGAGGAGCCAAGCATTCCTACCTGGATATAATCAGAGAATCTGGAACACCAGAAGCAGCCTTTTCCCACTGGATTCCCAGAGGAACAGCTTTCTTCTCTACGGGATTCCCAGAGGAAGACCAGGCCCATCTAAACCACCACTAGACCTTCAGAGGAAATCCACACCCTTCTACAGGATCACTGCTTCAACAGAAACACATCTGTCACTCCAGGAGGACTGCAGCCACCATATAATAGGGCTGCTACTACCACCCTGACCCACAGGGTATCAGGTCATATTCTGACTCTGCCAGTGGTTTATTTTTTTGTTTGTACTATTGCATTTATTTTTGGGTTTTTTTTTTTCTTTTTTTTTGTTTTCCTGGTAAAGAACTGTTATTCCTATTCCCATATCTTTGCTTGAGAGCCTTTTAATTTCAAAATTATATTAATTCAGAGGGAGGGGGTTTGCATTTTCAATTTCAAGGAAGGCTCCTGCCTTCCTGAAGCAGACACCTGTCTTTTCAAACCAAGACAGATTTTGGCACCCAATGTGAAGCTTGAGGGCATAGAGAGAAAAAGGGTGAAAACGGGAATAACAGTTCTTGAGTAATCTAATTTTTGTGTGCTCATATACAAACCTTGTTAAGTGTCACCATGTGGTCTAGCTTACCCTGGTTTGGGTGGCACGTGGTCATGGCTATATTTCTCCCATTTGCAGGCCCTTATCTAAATGTGGGTCCTATAACTAAGGCTACTGTGGCTGTTATCCAGTTTGTTTTATGGGTGAATAAGGTGAGGAATTCATGGATCTTTAACTTCCTCTAGAACGTAGGCACATGGATTCAGAGCTATCACACACTAACTGTATGTTTTTGGGGTTACTTTAATAATGGTACCTACTGTGAGGAAATGACACCAGGGGAAATTTTCTCCCAACCTTTTAACCATCTCTTTGGGTCTGCCCCACCAGTTTTTGAAGGGTTCAGATCCACTCTACATGCTAATGCTATCATACAATGGTTGGTGTTGCTGATAAGCCTGTTCTATTTAGCATTCAGACATAAGGGAAGATTAACGTGGATAACCACCCTGACACCTACCCCAGAGACTAGGGATGCTACCACAGAACCTGACATGGCACCAGAGACTGGGGATGCTGCTGCCCTAGAGCCTGACCCTGCCCCACAGCCCACCTCAGAAATGAACCACCCAGATTGGGTGGGGGTTCTGATGAATGAGATAGGCCAGATGTTGAAGGAGTACATTTCCCCAGCTGGTGAGAAGCCCTCCCCCTGCCTTGAAGCGGGAGAGTCTAGTGCAGCAGTGGAACCCACAGATGTTACAACCATCCAGGTTCCAGCTGAACCGTAAGGGCAGTCACAGCCAGCAGCAGTCGCCCCTGTGGAAACAAGGAGGTCTAAGATGAAATCAGAGCACCCAGACAAGGATAAGAATGGAGGGCCCTCACAACCCACAGGGGAGCCAGAGGTTGCAATCATCACTGAGTCCCTGATGTACACAATTCTCCGTAATCTGCACAAAGACATTGTATGCTGGGGACGTGAGGCTTATACAACCTGTTTACTTCGGGTCTGGGACCTTATGGGTACAGGAGTCCATCTGGATGGTGGTGAGGCAAGGAATTTGGGACCCTTGGCCCAGGACTCAGGTATGAATCAGATCTTTGTAAGGGAGTCAGAGTCCCTTTCTGTTGCAAGGCACCCCTGACAAAGGCAGGAATGATGCATCTGACGCTATGTTCTCAGAAGGCTAATTTATTACATTATTATACTATATTATATTAAAGAATACTATACTATACTAAAGAATACAGAAAATATAATTACTGAATGCTAAAAAGATAATAATGAAAACTCATGACCCTTTCCAGAGTCCTGACGCAGCTTGGCACTAATTGGCCAATGAGTCAAAACAACTCACACTGGAGTCCAATCAGGCAATCACCTTTGGGTAAACAATCTCCAAACACATTCCACATGAGCAAAACACAAGAGAAGCAAATGAGATAAGAATTGTTTTGCTTTTCTCTGAGGCCTCTCAGCTTCCCAGGAGAAAAATCCTGGGAGAAGGATTTTTTTCAGAGAATGTGAATGCCACACCTTTCCCTCTGGAAGCGGCTTTTAATGAGTGTCAGAGAGAGGTTTATCCACAGGGAGAGAATGCAGGAGCACCACCAGAGAATGCACTGGAAGACCCCTGAGGAAGGGATCTGACAGCTGAGAGAAGTGGCAGTATTGGAGGTACTCTTTGGGAGGGATGGACAGAATGATAATGACCCCGACAAGGTCCGGTGCACAGGGCAAATGTTGTGGAGTCTGGCAAATCTAGGCCCATCTCAATACACCACCTTCATTACAAAGATTGATGCTGATAGCAACCGAAAGACAGTGGGTTCTGTGGCCAACAAGCTTAGAAATGATGAGAGTATGATCAATGGCCTGATACAGGCTTATGTCTCTGCTGTGATTAAGGAGTTCAAAGAGGAGATAAGGGAGATGAGGGAGCAGGTGAGGAAGATCAATGCAGCATCCATGCACATCACAGCCCCCAAAGTCAGAGCCCAACATGCCCCAGCTAGAGAGAGGGTACACCCCAAGCGCTGACCTATGGTTCTTTCTGCATGACCATGGGGAAACCAAAAGCACTGGGATCAATCAAACTAATGCCATTTTTTAGTGTTTCTTTTGCAAAATAAACCCACAAGCAAGTAAACAGAGGCTTTACCAGTAAACATGTGCTTAAAGTAAGACATGATTCCTTCTCTCTTTGTTGAGTACCACCTACATTGGGAGGATACAGCACTGCCTCCATCTACCTTGAAGTCATTCAGCATTACACCATCCTTCCTGAACCATATAATATCTGGTAACAAAAACCAACCAAAACACAGCTAACATCTCCAAAACTATTACTTAATCTAATAAATGCAGTTGTGCTTAATTAGCTATAATTTCTCAGAATATTCTGAGTTGGGAGGAATTGTGGTGTTACATTTTAGTTAAATGGTATGCTCTGTCTCACCTCTCGAAAATGTACAGTTTATTCCAAGCCTGTGATCCTCTCCTGAAGTATCATGTATCTGTAATCCCATTGGCCCAAGTCTTATTCTGCACCCACTTTGAATCTCCCTGTTAAACTGTGTGAGGGACACCAGCCTTTCTCTTGGCCCTTTTCTCCCTAGGCTCTCCCTCTCTCCCCCTCCCTCCCCCTTCCCCCCTTCTGCCTCAGAAACCATGCTGCTCCCGGGGGTGGGACCCCCAATAAACCCTCATCTAATTAGCTCCCTCAGAAG
>NW_005054977.1:24443-24638 GCF_000277835.1 Geospiza fortis
AGGACTCGCAGCGAGATAGCAGCCACAGGACACCTAAATCTTTCAGAGGAAAAGAATTTATTGCCCTCTTATCAGAAGAAACTAACTTCTTCCTGCCTGCCCAAGGATCGAAGGCGCCTTAGGATTCAGAGGAAGAAGTTGACGATGACCAGACAGAATCCTGTGATGGAATGGAATTTATGCATCATGTATGAA
>NW_005054977.1:24680-33833 GCF_000277835.1 Geospiza fortis
TTTTTCGGGCTCGTGCTGCCCAGAAAAAGGTACCCAGACGTCCGTAACTCTTTGTATTTGTTGTCTCATATTGTCCTAATTCAAATTGTCCAAATTATTATTACTCCAATTGTATTACTATTTTTATAACCATTTTATTACTATTAAACTTTTAAAATTTTAAAAACAAGTGATTGGCGTTTTTCACACTAAATCCTAAAGCTAAAGTAATTTTGTAATACCAGTTTTAACAGCCTTGTATATTTCATTGAATTGAAATTTCTACTTTATGATCTCCTTCCCCTGTTATTCCAAGAGCAAGATAATATCCTTCTCTGCAATCCATACCCCTTTTTTCCTTATTTTGGGTAGTTCACCAGGAGCAAACCGCTCGAAGGCACAGGGTACCCCGAAAATGTTTTCCTTTAACAGTCCCTGGCTCCCCATAACCTCCCCAATTCCCAGTCCCTATCCACTTGTTCTAGGTGAAAAGAGCTTGTTAGCTAGAACTTTTATCCCAAAACCCTCTAACCTTTTTATCATTCCTATCCAATACCTGTCTACTCTTCATTTCCCTCCCGTCCCCATCAAGTAGTTTTTACAGTTATGCTTTTCTAGTTTAAATGTGCGTTCATATTGCAGATTGTCCTGTTTTCAGTTTTAGAAAGCAGGGGCCTGTCAGGTCACAATGGTAGATCCAACAAGAAGCAGTTTTCGATTGTTTCTTTAATAGCGAGTGTTCAGATAGTATTAGACTGCTGAATCAAAATCGCTGTTGGGTTTATGCTGTCCTCAGTAGGTTCTGAGGTTGACTGATAACCTAAAATGGTGTCTGGGAAAGTATTTTGATGGTTTTTGTGGTGAATGCTCCCTGAGTATAGGTAGTAG
The DNA here is from genome assembly GCF_000277835.1 of Geospiza fortis. NCBI lineage: Eukaryota > Metazoa > Chordata > Aves > Passeriformes > Thraupidae > Geospiza > Geospiza fortis. Next base: position 25,548 of record NW_005054977.1, read on the forward strand.
CTGAAGACAAATTTCCTTTTTTTCTTTTCGTTTTTCTTTTAATTATCTAAAACCGGGGGTCTTCTGGGTTAAACCGGTTGGAAGGTGAAAGCAGCAGTAAAGCTCAGATCCAAGGGTGAGAATCTGAGGCCACAAACCTGCCTGGAGTCCGGGGGGCTCCAGGTGGTTCCCTGTCCCTGAGAGGGGGAGCAGAAGTCGGCGCCATAGCCTAAAACTGGGGGCTGTGGTGGCCTGAAAAGCCAGTTGGAAAAAGTTAGACACCATTGGGCCAGTCACGCTGAAAAGGCCAATCCCAAAACTCTCATATGAGCTTAGTGCCAAAGGCTGAAGCCCTTTAAGCACTCGCCCATGCTTTAATTTTGTTGTAAATCCGCAATATGGACCCACATAACCCGTTTATTACAACTACATGCTCATTTTATCTTTGTGCTGTGTTAAAATAACTGTACCTTGCCTTTTTCCAGAAAAATAAAAAAGATTACTCCCCACCAGCTGCAAAGTATTTAGCACCCTTTCAGAACTGAACAATACCTACCACCAAAGGCAAACATCAAGTCAAATGGACTGTTTAAAACATAATCTTCACTGCAATTGTATTTATTTTTATGCTGCAAAACCGTGTAATTACTGCTTCATTTCATAAATTTTTAATTGTCACATTTCTCTTTATCTTTTCTTTCTAACAAAAAAAGGGTGAATTGTGGTGTTACATTTTAGTTAAATGGTATGCTCTGTCTCACCTTTCAAAAATGTACGGTTTATTCCAAGCCTGTGATCCTCTCCTGAAGTATCATGTATCTGTAATCCCATTGGCCCAAGTCTTATTCTGCACGTACTTTGAATCTCCCTGTTAAGCTGTGTGAGGAAGACCAGCCCCTCTCTTACCTCTTTCCTCCTTAGGCTCTCCCTCTCCCCCTCCCTCCCCCTTCCCCCCTTCTCCCTCAGAAACCATGCTGCTCCCGGGGGTGGGACCCCCAATAAACCCTCATCTAATTAGCACCCTCAGAAGCCGTGTGGAGTCTCCTTGCCTGCCTGCTGCTACCAGCAAAGATACAGCTTAGGGGGCCCCTTGGGGACTCCCCGGGAATCCTCAAACAAACTGCAACAAAGAGACATAATTCTCTCTCCCAGGATTTTTCCTGGGGAAGGCAGTGAGAAAGCTCAGAGAGAGAAGAGAAATCCTGGGAGAGAAAATTATGTCTCTCTCTGTTCAAAGAGTATATGAATACCACAGTTCGGAACCTGTCACATATAAGGTCATGTTCCGAGTTCGAGTTTGTGATTGGACCCTTACCCTCAGAATACCTCTATATCTTGTTATGTTCGCCACACCCCCGCATCTTTGGATCTTGCTCCTCAGACTGCGCAGTTTGTGAATTTGTTATTTTGCTATTAAAGTCGGAAAGTGTTGGAATTCAGGACATCCCTCTGGCTGTCCTAGATTGCCAGGACCCCTGCCAGGGGGCTCAGAGACCCTGGCACAGAGCCCAAGACGCCTGTGGTTTTGATTATGACCCATGGAGCAAGTTACTAACCTTATATGAAGATCTGCAAACCACGAAAGTATAAGTAGAATAATAATTAGTTTGTCATGGGGTGAAAAATAGATTTTTAAGGTTTTTAGAATGGGGGTTCAGGGGACAAGATGGAGGAATCTGGGCATGTCCAGCCTTTCTCCTTCTTCTTCTTGGCCTCCATCTTCTGCTGTGATGTTGGCACTTTTAGATTAGTTTAGAGTACAAGCTCACTGTCTAACATAGGTGATAGGTATTGGAAAGTAATTGTAAATATTGTACATGTAGTTTTTAGTATAAAAAGATAACACCGCTCCGGGGGTGTACATGTAGTTTTTAGTATAAAAAGATAACACCGCCCCAGGGGCAGGCAGAGTGCTTTTGTCTGTCCTGCTGCGCGGACCTCGGCAGGCCAGGAGAAAGAATTTTATAGATAAAAAACAATAAACAACCTTGAGACCGAGAACTGAAGAGTTCTGACTCCTTCTTCAACCGCCAAGCTGGGAAAAGAGACTTTCTAATGTATCTTGGGGTCACTCTGACCAGCTAAAGTCCTGAGAGGAAAGTAGAGTTTCTATATATTCCTTCTGCAGAGGATGCTTAGTCATATGCCTACAGATGCTGCCATTGTATGCATGGGGATGGATCTTAAAAACTTATTCTTCAGTCTGGAGCTAGGGGAAAACTTTTGGCCTGGGGCTGGGGAAGAGATGGGAGCAGGGAGGGAGGAGCTCTGCTTCTCCTGCCAGCAGCTGGGTGAGGGAAGTCAGTCTAGAATCCTTATGCACCAAAGTGCTCTCACAATCGACTTTGATATGGGAGCATGGCTTGGGACTGCTCATGGATCTGCTCCACTGATGAGCTAATTCCCTCCCATTTTCTTTGGGGAACCACAAGTGCCACAGAGGAGAGGCAGCAGTGGTGGTGATTGTCCCCTAGAAGCTCAGGCAAGGGGTTGTACCACTGGGCCACTGTAGCTGAAGGAGCCTCTGCTGTTCCCTTCCCACATGTTCCTTTCTAGAGATGTCCCACCAAGACTCCCATTTCTCAACCTCATTTCTTCATGGTTGAGTAGTTCTTATTGCTTCCTAACTGAGGTAACTAATGCTGAAATAACTTTGTTGCTGATTTTAGGGATTCTCTAAATACAGGCACAGAGTCTAGTTAAGAAAGGAGACGTTTATTCTGCACAGGGTGTGAGGTAGAGGTTACCAAAAATCAAGCACACTGAGGGGTAAAGTTACATCTTTTATACAGTAAAATTTACATGAACCCATCTATCTAATACATATTCTCTACCTACCTAATGAATATTTATTTGTGTGATGTAATCTTATGCAATGCTTAAAAGACCAAGTTCTTTTCTTTATTAAGCAGCCTAAGCCTGTGGACTGCTGTAATTCTGATAAGGACAGCAGAACAGAACAGCACAACCTTGTAGCAATAGATAAAGGATGTAACTTAGGCAAAGAGAAATCATGCAAAATGCAATCAGGATGACAGCTCAGCTCTGCAAGACTGACAAAGTAGAAGTTATGCAAAACTTATTGCACTTACTTAAAAGCAGGGATCAAGGTGATGCCTAAAGAGGCTGACCTGGAACAGATGCTAGACATTGTTAAAGGAATAAAGTAGGTATTTATTAAAAGGCCTTCAAAGGAAACACTTTGGGCAGTACAAGAGCCCAGCCGTGGCTATACACCCAAGATAGACCCAAGATGGATGCAAGACGGACGACCGATCATGAGTCTTCACACTTTTATAAGTTTTGGTGCATTTACATATTGGGGTTAATTGTCCAATTACAGCTTCAGATTATGAAGTCCCATCCTCCCAGTTTTCTCTCCTCAATTCGCTGTTGTTTACACCTTTTCGGCCTGAAGCTGCAACGGCGTCCTTGGTTCTCAGGTTGGAAAAAGATTGTTTTGTCTAACTAAGCTGTGAAGAGAACTTACTAACACTAAATATGAAGTTCAGAGTTATACAGTAAGGCAGTATAGAATCTGAAAAATATGGAAGCTAAAACTTAAGGCATCATTTCCCCCCTTTAGATTCTTGACAAGGCCTTTACCTTGTCAAGTCTCTATTCTAAATATCTACTAATAATAGGTATTTAAAAACAGATAAGTATCTAACAGTAGTAAATAACTAACAATAATAAATATCTATCAACACTAAATATCTAACAATATATAAATATCTAATAACAGTAAATATCTAATAATAGATAAATACCTATCAATAATAATAATAAACAATAATAAATTGAGGCGGCTCTGGGGTTTTCAGGGTCTCCCTGAAAACAGCTGCGGTGGGTGTCCCAGACAGAGAAGTGCAGTTAAGCACAACCTGTCTGGGCCCCTCAGGCAGGCTCCAGGGCCTCAGGCAATCTCAGCAAGCTCAGCTCTTAAGAGAGATCAGCTCTTTGGTGATTTTCAGCTCTTTAGTGATTTCAGCTCTTTGCTTGCTAAATGCCGCAGCAGCAGACACAGGGAGAGAGAGGAGAAGTGCTGTATGAGGTTCCACAGAGATGTCTTTATTGGTATCTTCTGCAAAGGGTCTCAGTGACAGCTCTTCTGCCAAACTGGGCAAAAGTAGGGGTTTATATAGGGTATAGGAGTTTTAGGAAACAGTCCAATAGTAAGGGTCGAGGCGAAAGTGACCTATCGTCTTACAGAGAGATAACAAGGGTCCGAAGGCGGAAGAGGGGTTTCTTAGGTCCAGTCATCATGACTAGGCATTTCTTATCTTAGACAACTGACTGCCAGGGAGGCCTTGCAGGCCCTATGCCTGCTACAATAAATATCTAACAGTAGTAATGTCTTGCACAGTTGGCCATCATGCAAAGAAGAATAATGATTATTATGGGGAATTCTTTAGGCACAGAAGAGGAATAATTTAAAACGTGTTTTCATCAGCATCAGTCTCTGTTTTTACAATTGTTTCTGGAGCAGAAGTGTTGGGGAAGATGAAACAGGAAAGCCTTATAAATATGATTGCCTGGCAAAAGATTTTGAGAATATATAAACTATAAGCAAGATTGAAATGAAAGCAAGCTTTGAGATACCAATCCTTAGTCACTGAACAACTGGAAAACAATGGTATGACCGGCTGAAGGTAATCCCCTTTTGATTAGACAATAACCTCTGCTTGCAGACAGGTCCAAGGGTCAGAGCAGACCCTACTAGCTTGGCAGAAGGGGTCTAAAGAGTAGTTTTTAGGGTTTAAAATGTAACACAGTATGGTAATGTGATGAATCTTATAGGCTGTCTGTAAATGCTATAGGATTTGTATCTTGTACTAGATTGGTTAGTGAAAACTAGAATATTCAGCACAGAAGAAGATTTATTGTATTGTAACGGGAACTCTGCTCTCTTACTCTTGTCCTCTCTTTCATCCTCTCTTTTCCTCTTGCTCTCTCTCGCTCTCTCTCTCTCTCTCTTTCAGGCCTGCTCTGAGCTGCAGCTGGCAGCTTCAAGCAGGGCCCCTGCACTGATGCCCTTTGCAATAAACCGCAAGTTCCAAGACTTGGCTTCAGAGATCTCTCGTCTCCGTCCGTCCCGACCGTCCTACCCACCGTCGCTCCTCCACAGAAGCCTTCTTAACTCTGGAGCAGTTAATCCAGGGTCCTTTGCCAGTGACTTTGACTGTGGTGAGGGTGGTCAGCAGGACTTGGAATGGTCCTCTCCACTTAGCTTGTAGACGATCACTGTCCCACTGCTTAACATAGACCCAGTCTCCAGATTGGAAGGGATGTGCAGGTGTGTCCAGTCCTATTGGTCTGGAACACACAATGTAATCCTGGAGCTTCTTCAAAGTGGAACCTAAAGCCATTAGATATCTCTGCAAATCAAATATCAACTTCATGTGAATTTCACTTGGAATATGAGGAATCTAATATGGTCTGGCATACAGTATTTCATAGGGACTGATGTTATCCCTCTGCCTTGGTTGTATGCAGCTTCTCAGTAAAGGTATAGGCAAGGCCTGAATGCATGTCATGGATGTTTCCTGACAAATTCTGCTAATTTGTGTTTTGAGAGTCCCATTCATAGATTCAACTTTACCACTCGCTTGGGGTCTGTAAGGTGTATGCAGGTCCCAAGTAATCCTCAAAATCCAGCTAACTTCTTTAACCACTGTTGCAACAAAGTGTGGTCCCCTATCTGATGGTATTCCCAAGGGAACCCCAAACCTTGGAATTATATGGTTGAGCAAAACTTTCACCACTTCCTTGGCCATGTTAGTGCGCCAGGGGTAAGCTTCTGGCCATCCACTGAAGGTGTCCACTAATACCAGTATGTACCAGTATTCCTCTTTGCATGGTAATTCTGCAAAATCTATTTGCCAATAATCTCCAGGAAGATCCCCTGCTTTTGTTACTCCTAACATAACTCTTTTCCTCATGTCAGGGTTGTTTTTACAGCAGATTTCACATTTGCTCACTACTGATTGTACAATATCAGTCATGCCTTTTTCTATTACTACCTTTCTTAGATGTTTAAAAAGATTTTCAACCATGAAATGTGTGTTTTCATGTTGACTGAGCTAGCTCCTGAAGGATCAGGGGTGGGACTACAACCTGATTTGCTGGTGTAACAGCTCATCCACTTTCTGTGATCTCAGCTTTAAGAAACTTAGTTTGTGATCTGCTTGGTAGTATTTTGGCGTGAACCCTGACAAATCAATCTCTTTTTGTGGAATTACTGCAAGAATACCTTTTTTTTCTGCAATTCCTCTTGCTGCTTTATGAGCAATACCATTTCCCAGTTCTGGAGTGGTTTTCCCTTTTTTGTGACCTCTACAATGCATGATAGTTACTTCTGTGGGTTTTTTAATGCTCTCTAAGAGGGCAAGTATTTGTTCAGCATGTTTGATTTTATTACCTTGAGCCTTCAGAAGTCTTCTCTCCTTCCAGATGAATCCACGGGCGTGGACAACACTAAATGCATATTTAGAGTCAGTCCATATATTTACATTATTTCCATTGCTCAGGTCTAGAGCTCTCGTTAGTACAATCAGTTCAGCTTTCTGTGATGCCATATCTGCTGGCAGGGCCTTTGCCTCAATCACCTTGTCCTGTGTGGTAACTCCATAGCCTGTAATTCTTTTGCCATTTTTCATTAAGCTGCTCCCATCTGTAAAAAGCTCCCAGTTTGGATTTTCCAGGGGCACATCCTTCAGGTCAGGTCAGCTGGAATAGATCTCTTCAATTGTCTGTAAACAGTCATGCTCAGGCACATCATCAATTAAGGTGGAGGACAGAAACATGGCAGGATTAACAACAGAAGTTGTTTTCAAGTTAACTATGCTGGTTTTGCATTGGAGCCACCCTCAGAAGAGATTTTTTCTGAGTGGAGCTGCTGAGAGCTTCCTCCGTGCCTAACAACACCAAATAGTGACTAGTTTTGAAGACTGACACCCACTTAGACCACTTAAAGAGTTAAATCTGCCTCTGTGAATTCACATATAAAAATGAACAAACCCCAGGAATTCTGTCTTTTCCTTCTGGCCTGGGAACAGGTAACAAGGCCGGCCTGGCCCCTGTCTCAGCCAGGCCGGACCCCTTTTCAGGGAGCCCGCTTGGCCCCCATCCCATCCTAGCAGAGGTGGTCCTGCAGCCAGTGCAGAGAGTGGCCTTGCAGCTAGAATTGAACACAGCAGGGGCTGGAGACTGGCCATGCGGCTGATCCTGACACAGCCTTCAGCACGGCCTGAGAGATCACATGACGACCTGTGGGCCTGGATGAGATTTAACTCTCATTGCACAGATGAAACTTGCAAAGCATTAATCCTCTCTCAAGTGAAAGAAAAGAAAGAGAGCGAAGACACGTAGAAGACAACATGAGACACTGAGGTCAGTAAAGAAGAAGTCAAATTCCAGATGGGAAGGAGAATGAGGAGATACCTTTAGTTTTGGGCTGAAATCCTCTTGTAAAGCTATGGAGAAGAATATAATTGATACATCAGACTCTTTTTCCCTGTAACTCATTGAAAAGCATGGGGGATGAAGTGTTCAAATTGGAGATATGAGCAAAGGCATCTATGCTAAAGAAAGCAGATGTTGAAGTAGCTGTGATCCCATGAGAAGTTTGAACAGAGAGAGAGAGGAGTGATGAAGACCCTTTGCCTCCAGGGAAAGAAGAAGACCTCTGTTCCCAGATATGAAGATGATCTCAGAGATAGATAAAGAGAACTTTTGCTCATGAATAGCTCATCCTTAAAATAGTACCCCATAAGTTGACATGGCCCATAAACGCAGCTGTGCGAAGGCTGCAAAAAGATGGGGGCACTTCATGATTGCAGATTCCTGGGCAGCTGCTATTCATGGAAATTAAAACCACAAGAGAACTGTTTTCTGGTGGAGATGTCTCCATAAAATGACAAGAGAGACTTCTCTCCCGAAGTGAACTGAAGAAAAACTGCTCTAGAAATGATAAACTGACTGAATTGTTTCTCTGTGGTGTTAGTGAAAAAGACAAGATTGCAGGGGGGAGGAGAAGTGTTCTGAAGATTTCATTCTGATTCTTATTATGCTTTCTTTTAGTTACTGATAATAAAGTTTTTTTTATACCCTCTTAATGTTTTGAGCCTGCTTTGCCTTCCTCCTAATTCTATCTCACATCAGGAAATGAGTAAGTATATTTTAGTGGGTGCACTGGTGTTTGGCCAGTGCTAGACCCACCACAGTAACATCATGCTGTTCTAATAACAGTGGTTAGTATTTAAGCATCCAGTTCACGGATGTGAAAAACGCCAATTACTTGTTTTC
>NW_005054978.1:0-5238 GCF_000277835.1 Geospiza fortis
CCTAATCCATCCAATTATTGTTTTGCTCATTTTAGTTGGCATAAGCTTAATTTTGTCCATTGCAATACTCATTTGGAATTGGAGGATGCTACAGCAAATGACAATCTTGACTTCATTGTCAAGAGCATAGGGTATACTTAGCGTATAACTTGGTTAGATGAGGAAGAATCTGTGTACTAGCAAAAGAATTTACTAACCCTATAGACAAAGGGGGGAAAGAAACAAGGGTTTAAAGAAACTGAAAGAGTTAAAGTTTAGCTAGATTTAGTTAGGGGGGATAGAAACAATTAGGAGTATAGCAAGAAGAGTAGAAATAATAAGGGATAGTTAATTATTAGCAGATAGAATAGTTAAGGCTAAGATATAAATCATGCATTTGTCTTTAGTGTGTTTAAAGAAGCAGGATGGGATGCAGATCTAATTGTGAAAAAGAAGAGGACCATGACCTGCAACTGGGTCCCAAAACTTGAGCTATAGTCAAGGGGTCCAAAAGCCTGCCAACAAGGCAAAAGTAAAGGGTCACTTTGACCTCAGAAGACCACCAACCCATTTCAAAACCCACCAACTCATTTGAAGTGAAAGGATGCTCAAGCATAAAGGAAGCTTGGACTCAATTATAATACATTTTAATACGAAGCCGGGGTAGGCGGAGTTAGGTAATGAATATGGATTAGGTGTTTTGGGAATTATATGAATATATCAGACTTTTTTAGATAGAGACCCAGAGCCTGTGATTCTTCACACATGCCTTTGAAAATTATTCCACTTGTGTGCGACGCTGTAATAAACATACCACTTTTCAACTTTAATCTCAAGCCATGGACAGTTCACCTGGAGAGTTTTCACTTTATTCACAGAAGGAACTTTTAGCCCTTGAGATAATGACAAGCCAGTATTTTTACAGCTGGGATTTTGGGGTCTGTCAAACCCCAGCTGCCGTAAGTGTCCCAGATAGCAATGTCCCGCTAAGCACAACCTGTCCAGGTGTCCCAGGCAGGCTCCCAGCCACAGGCGAACTTAGCAAGCAGCTTAGCTCTTTAAGTGAGATCAGCTCTTTAGCATTTTCAGCTCTTTGCTTGCTAAGTGCCTTGACAGACGCAGGGATGAGAAAAGTGAAGAGCTGTATGGATGGTTCTTTATTGGCAGCCTCTGCCAAGGGTGACAGTGACAGCTCTTCTGCCAAACTGGGCAGAGGCAGGGGTTTATATAGGGTATGTGGGTTTTGGGAAACAGTCCAATGGTAGGGGTCGAGGTGGATATGACCTATGGTCTTACAGAGAGATAACGAGGGTCTGAGGCAGAAGAGGGGTCTCTTGGTCCAGTCATCATGATGAGGCATTTCTTATCTTAGGCAACTGACCACCAGGGAGGTCTTGCAGGCCCTGTGGCTGCTACACAGTATAATAATAACTCAATTACTTTGCAATACCTTCTGGGAGGGGACTCTGCTTTTATAGCTTGTGTGAGCCTGTGGACACAAATGACTGCTTCTTAGTAAAGAAAGTGCTAATTAATAATAATCACTAGCAACCATTAATAGCTGTAATTAATAATCCACACTTTGTAGTCCAGCAGACAGAAGAACCTAAATTATTAATTGCAAGTGTCTATAACTACATATAAGTATGTATAAGTATACAAGCTAAATACATATGCATGTAACTATACATAAGACTATAGGGGAGAAAAAGGTAGGCAGCCAAGTGGGTGGGAGGGGGGATGATCCCCAGCACGACTAACCTGGCCCAGCAGCATTCTCCCCAGCAGGGAGAGTCCTGCTGCAGTTGCTGGTCTCTGAGGAAATGCTAATCGGCACCCTAGTTGCAGGAAGCACTCAATGCTCCACCTGTAGAGAATGGCTCCACTGCCATCTCGGCATAGCAACGGCCTTCAGTAGTGGGAGGTCATAGGGGTTAGGTCTTGCAGGGGTGCATCCTGCAAGTCCCTTGCTTCAGGCTGAGACTAGGGCAGCAAGCGGCTTCTAACACCAAGGTTTCTGCTCATCTTTGGTTTAATTCAGTTGAATTCAGTTGAAAAAGCTGTTAAAGGGTGATGTGTCCCTTCTCTGGGAAACCAGGAGCCTGGGTAACCCTCAAGCTTGCCAAGGATGGCCAGGACCCACACTGGGTGAGCTCAGGTGGGAGGGTAGCAGCCACAGGCCCCTGTCAGCTCTGCCTGCAGCTTCCTCATTTTCTAGAAGGGAATCGTCATGCATGGATCCCACAGGGCCAAAGCACAGAGCCTTCCCTTCATCGAGGTCAGTCCCAAAGAATCTTTCTTCTCCCCTGACCTATATGTTTGTTCACTGCAGACAGCCAGAGCTCCTTCCTTGGCAAGCTACACTTTATTAATAGATTTCCCCAGTTAATACTGTCAGATATGACACAAGATCAAGACCCAAATCTATGAAGACTAATGATAGCTATTTCACTAACCTATTTTCCATCTTATCCAAAAGCAAATAACACTGTCTTCAAAATGTATGGGTATGTGCAGCCATTATTCCAATCTTTTAATGGTAGTTCTAAGAACAAGGACTGCAAAATTTGGCTCATTAATAGCTTAGTCTTAATCATATTGAATTAGGGGGGTAATTGCATTGCTGGACACCCCACTCCCCCTCTTTTCTCCTAATATATTTATGTATATAAATCAATAACACTGGTATGAGACTCAGTCCTGCTCCCAGCAAAGCTAACAGTAATTTCATTAAGATTAGACTCTGGACCTTGCAGGTAATCTTCACACCTGCTTTATACCACACACTATAAATCTATAGGTCTATATATACATGTACATAGCTAAATATATGCAACAAGTTCAAGAATAAAGAAATAGGTTATTGTTAGTAGACAACTACAAATTCAAAGGGCTCCTTTCTCTGTCTTCTTTCCCATTCCCTCAAGAGAAGTCCATAAAAATGTATTCATTTTTATCTCATGCCGTATTGGTTTGGCACAGCCTGGTTTTTGATAGCGGGGGGGCACAAAGATGGCTCCTGTGAAAAGCTGCTGGAAGCTTCCACCATGTCCATCAGAGCCAATCCCGGATGGCTCTGAAGATGGACATGCTGCTGGCCAAAACTGGGCCAATGAGAGAGGTTGGTAACACCTCTGTGATGATATATTTAAGAAGAAAATCAAAACAAAAGCGGGGAACAGTTTTTGCTTCTAGTCAGAGAAGAGGAGGTGAGAATATGTGAGGGAAACAACATGGAGACACCAAGGTCAGTGGAGAAGGAGGGGGAGGAGGTGCTCCAGGTACCAGAGCCGAGATTCCTCTGCAGGCTATGGTGAAGACCATGGTGAAGCAGGTTGTTTCCCTGCACTCCAGGGGTCCATGGGGCATGCAGAAATCCACCCACAGCCCATGGGGGAGGTGCCCACGCCAGAGCAGGTGGATGCCTGGAGGATGCTGTGAGCCAGTGGAAGATCCAGTGGAGAGAGAGGGCCTTTGCTTCCATCCTGGAGCAGCCTGTCCTTGGAGGACTGCACCCCGTGGAAAGAGAGACCCACGTCACAGCAGTTTTGGGAGGACTGTCTGCCCATGGGGGGAGTTCATGTTGCAGCAGGTGCAGTAGGGCTGCTGCTCGTGAGAGTGGAGTCACACTGGAGAAGTTAATGGAGAACTGTCTCCCGTGGGAGGGACCCTACAGCCTCACAGGGGAAGGACTCCTCTCCCAGAGCAGCAGAAGAAAATCTCGAACTGACCAAAACTCACATGCCCTGTCTCCCTGCGCTGTTGGTGGGAAGGAGGGAGGGACTGGGGAAAGAAAAGCTGTTTTAAGGGCTTATTTTACTTCTCATTATCCTCCTCTGATTCCGTTAGTAATAAATTCGCTTTGCAACCCTAAGTTAAGCTTGTTTTGCCCTTGAAGAGTTTTCTCCTGGTCCTTATCTCACTCACAAACCCTTTGTTAAGTTTTTTTCCCTCTCTACTGCCCAGCTGTAGCAGGGGAGGGTGAACGAGCAACTCTTGTGGGTGCCTGGCATTGGGCTGGTGTCAAACCACGACACATGCATTTACCATTTAGTGGGGAAACTTAATTGTCAGAAGCCTGGCATTTTCTTTCCTTTAAATTAAAATAATGAAGGAGGTAAGAGCTAATTATTGGGCTCATCCCAGAGTATGCAATCTATGCAAGTGTTGTGCATTTTAAAAACCTAATCGGACTTTTTCATTGTGTCTCTGTAGGACTGCTACTTCACCATCACTTCTGGAGCTAGTCAACAGTAATGAGAAAACAACTTCTAATTCACACAGGAAAGGTCAAATCTGCCCTAAAAGACAGCACATTCAAGTTCTTTATGAAATGAAATATTCCACATATTGAAATTGAAGTATTTCCATTTTAATTGAAACAAATAATGAATTTCTTCTATATTAATGCATATTAATGGCAACTTTAGGAAGGCAAAGATGCCCTCATGAATATGTCCATTCATACAATCTATTTCTGGACAGGCAAATATAGTTTCCCTCACTGCCAAATTTTGTACAATATTCAGCTTTTGTTACTGTCAGTGCAACAGCCCCACTAGCACTATGGCTTACAGAGTTTAGCCTTTTCTTTCTACCTGCTATAAATGAAATTTAAATGTGTGCTGGTGTCATTCTGCTCTTTATACTTCAAGTCTGGATTATCCTAATTCCTATTATTGTTCTTAACTTACAATTTGTTTCAAAAGATTTTACGAAAATACAATTTTCTAGCACTAATTTTTCACAAGCCATTCAGAGTCGTCTCTGTCAGTATTACACAATAGAACTACAAATGACAAATGCTGCAGATATTGTTCCTGCTTAGAAATTTACTAGTTAATGTGGTTGGCACAGATGTATTATTCATCAAAAGTGTAGTTGCTCATTGCTTTGCAGTTTTATGCTAAGAACTCTATGACATTTAATGAAACTAACAAAATCACAGTCAATTACATTAAAAACACAGATGTTCTAATAAAATATGTAACTAACTCCTTGTAATGTATTTGAACTCTTTCTTAGTCTGCATTGTACCAACTGATATATGAATCCTAAACAGAGGACTGAACTGAATAGCATCTATAATAGAAACTATTATCAAGCGGGAACAAAAAGGTAATAAAAACTGAGAGAACTGAAAGCATTTCTACATTGAGATCTATTAATATATTTAATTAAAACCTACAGAAATATTTTACCTATTACTTTGTTTATCAACTTCAGCCTTATTTCTTCTAATTATTCAAGCATAAATCT
>NW_005054978.1:5248-16485 GCF_000277835.1 Geospiza fortis
GACTCAACTCAGAAACAACCTGTGTAATATGGATTATACTTATGTTTTATCAGTTCCAAGTTGGAGTTAAAATAGTTGCAAGATACAAGCTTGCTGACACAGTTTATTTTCTTAATTACGTAAAAAGTTGGTTTATAACTTGAACTTCTCAGGAAACAATAAGCCATCTCTGTATGCTGAATTCAGGTTCCCATAAGAAAATGAATAAGTTTATCTGAATAAAATAACTTGTAAATTAACTCATTTTTCTCTTTTTGTATTTTCAGCATTGTAGATCTTAGCAATGATATTAGTTCTAGTGTGGGAAAATATTATAACTGAAATCTGGTAAGTTATTTGCAGATTTTAAGTTTTTCTTTACACTGTGCTGACACTTAGTACAGCCCCGGGGGGTCTCAGCAAAAGGATAATGACTCAGTATTGTATGGTTGCATAGACAAGGGCCTGGAACAGGAGATGCTAGTTTTGTCTGATGATGTGAGAAAGTTCTGAATTGATCTTTTCTTCCAGATGGTGTTAAATTCAGCTGCCTTTTTAACATTGGCCTTGCACAGCAACTGCTGCTCCCTTTTCACCAAGAATAAAAGCCCCAATCCCTGCTAGTTAACATGCATACTCACACAACCTGCAACTTCACTCCAACTTTTTTATGACAGAGTGGCATGCTAAATAAATTTGATCTGTTTTTTCCTAGTGCTAAAACTAACCTTCAAAGGACTTCTCAACTGATACTTGCACTTTTTTTTTATTTAAAGATGTATATTGTTTGGGGTTTTTTCAAGTTCTAAGGAAACGGCAATTTACAGATAGATAATTTTGTATAACATTATTTGATACATGAGGCAAGCATAAACTTGGAGTGCATTCTACATCTTAACATGCTCTCGTTTCCCAAGTCAGATTTGCAGATGGGGCATTTTGCTTCTAAGCAATGAAGGAAAAATAATAACAACAATAACAATAATATAATTAGTAGTAGTAATAGTAGTAGTAGTAGTAGTAGTGTTTTATTAATTTATAGTCATGTAACTTCAATATGGTACAAATCAATTTAATATTACAATGAGCAATACAATTATAATATTTGTGTTTCTTCTGGATATTTTTCTTAACAAATTTGCATAAAATACCGAGATGCAAGCAAAAACTGAAGTTAACTAACTCCATTGGATGCCTGAGTAAAAAATAGGTTTCCCCAGAAAACAGTTTATTGACTTAACTGAAGGTCTTTCAGAAAGAAAACCACATACTTTGTAATGTAAATATTTATTGTCGTAGACAATCACTCTAGGTAAATAGCAGCTCTGGATAGAAGTAAATTGAAGACATACAGGAACTCAAAATGAAAGACTGGTTGCACATACAGTGCTTCAAATGTAAATAAACAAGAGGCTTCTCATCAGTCACTACAGTAGTAAAACTTTGGCATGTGTACAGTAGCTAAAGGGGGAATTCATGTAAATACAGATTGGCTGGGGTACTAGCTGAATCTCAGTAAAAAAGCCACTGAGTAAGCCTTAAAAAGCCTATAGAATATATTTGGAACTACTGGGAAGATGAGATGATTTGGAGACTAATTATTTATTTTAAATCAACAGTGCATGTCTTGTTTCTAGGACCTGTTTGATGGTTCTTTGCTTCCTTCTTCTCAGAGTATGTGATGTAAAGGTAAGTATTTCCATTATAAACACCGGAACAGTATTTTATGTGTCATCCTATTCATAAGTAAAAATTGAAAAAAAACACAAAACAACCCTCAAAACACCAAACCCACAAACAAACAACCTGTACAAAGTCAACCCTTCAATTTATGAAGAACACTGAGAATTGTTTCCTTATCTCTGATCTTATTTTAATCTACCTTAGAGATGTTCAATTTCTAAGATAGTATTAGATACTAGTCTGCCTCTGGAAAGATGTTTAGGTTGAATTCAAAGGAAAATGTTGCCCTTAAAAATTAAACCTGCTCAATTTCACTGTAAAAGGTACCTAAACTGCAATAACGATAAATATGAATAGCACCCAAACAAGTGTTTATTAAAACTCATCAGATGTTTGCAAGGTCAACACATTATGTCTCTATTTTTTTTCCATCAGGGAAGAGAGGCACAGTCTCCATAGCTGCACCTCCCAGGTTGCCTTGCCTCTGCCTTGCCTCTCCTAAATCATCTGCAATACTTGGGCCAAGGAAGAAAAGTGAAGCTTGCTCCCAAGGAGCTTGTACTGAGGTTCCAGAATTAACAGAAAGAGACAGTGTGCAGCCACAGAGCAGTTGGTGTTCTCACTTGGGAGCCTGCAGATGGCTGTGGGTGGGAAATACCTCCACTTATGGAGGCAATGGAGATGAGTATGGTATAGTGCACTTGAGGGTTTTTTCATTCTGCAGCCCCCAGCAGAGCTGTCTGTCATGGGCTGCCGAGGCATGGAATTGCCACTTGCCCTGAGCGTGGGAATGGGAGTGCCCAGCAGTTCACATCTCCTGCAGGTCATTTAACAGAATCAATTAGGCAAGAGAGACCAACAGCTTTCCCACCCCCTTCCCATTTCTGTCAGGTCTATATACATCCTAATTATTTCAGTTTGGGATGCCAGAACTGTTTCCTAGATAGATCTGGTCATCCTTAAACAAAAAGTGAGGAGGCATACAAGTGGATTTTTTTAGTAAATATCACTTTAATTTCCAGTGCTAGGCACAGAGTAAGACAGAACATTTTTAACACTTTGACAAGGGAGGAGGTAATCTCATCTCCATCATGTCCTTCTGCTTCAATAGCCTCCCTAAGAAAACCTTTTTGGAACCAAGAAGCATCTGTGTTTGCATTTGGAACAGAAGAATAAAAAACATCCATCACTTTTTTCATCCTTGTGCAGTTGCACCAAGTTCTCATTAGCTATAAATTGTTAAGCTTGCTTACACTTCAATGTAAACTTTTTTTGAAAGCCTGGTTTCATGTTATTTGAAATAAATCCCTCAATGCTTTATCTAAGATTAATGCAGACTGATTTTTTGCCAGTTCAGTCCACACTGTATCATCATCACCAACAGCACCGATCATCATCACCCTAACCAACTACCAGGTTTATTTTTAAAGCCATTTCATTGCAATGAATAATTTTGCAAAATTAAACAGCATTTCCAAATAACTTTCTAAAGACACTAATCTCAGCTCAGTTAAACATTAACTGGTCTAGTTTATTTATTTATTTATTTATTTATTTATTTATTTATTTAACATCAATAGTTGCACATGCAATGTTTACCATTGGTACCATTTCCTTGTTACAGCATTTAGCATCTGACAATTTCATATTTTGGACTAAGCATGCTATTTAATTCCCTCCACTCCCACCTTTAGCTATAAAAATGTTGATTCAATAGAATTGCTGACCTTTCATGGTTGGTTTTTTTGTTTGTTTGTTTTTTTTTTTTACTGTCTCTTGCAGTAGTTTTTCATTTTCACATGGCGTATGATGATCTTGAAGGAGTTTTTACTTTCGGTTATCTAGCTTTATGAAGACCAAAACACTCATACAGCTAGATAACCAAAGATAACAACCCACTTCCCTCTAGCTTTCCTTGCTAGAATCCAAATTTTTTTGATAGATGTGCAGTTTCCTCCAATAGTACCAGTGCTGCTTTAAAATAGTCATCCTTTTATGCAATTGTGACCTGATGTGTGTGTGTGTGTGCATGTGCACATGCTCAGCTAATAACATCCAAAAGAGGTGTTGTCTTCAAAGTTTATTCCGAACTTTTTCTTTCAGTCAGTAATTTCCAGCATGGATAGCCAACAATTCATCTGTTAATATCAGAAAAAAACCCAGCTATTAAGGTGTATCAAGATGTGATAAGACTGAAAAAGCATTCATCCCTTTGCAAGCTTCTATTTGCATTATAAATTGCTTCAGCCTCACCAAAGACTCTAGACTCTATAAAGATGTAAAACCATTGGCAATTTCCAGCGCAGTGTAAGGAAGAAAAAAAAAATCACATTTCAGTAAAAATTGACAAGATTATTTGAGGATCCAGCTCCTGATCCCTTTAGATTATGCATGGTATAGAGATTTTTACCAAATGGTGGCAACTTGACTGTAAATATCTTGCATGTATGTGTGCATAAGGGGGTAAGATCCTTTCTTCCTCAGGACTCCTAGAACTGGGAAGAAGCAGTCTTGCTGGCTTGCTGCTGCCCTCGGTCTGAAAGAAAGAGAAAAGTGGCATAATTGGAGGAGCTGTAGTGCCAAAATGTGAACCAGCCCAGCAAGATCAGAGGTCCTGGACTG
Organism: Geospiza fortis; assembly: GCF_000277835.1. NCBI lineage: Eukaryota > Metazoa > Chordata > Aves > Passeriformes > Thraupidae > Geospiza > Geospiza fortis. The sequence continues at coordinate 9,533 of NW_005054978.1, forward strand.
AAGGAGACAAAGGTAATGATGATATCATGAGAAATTTCAAGTACGCATGGTTACTGATATGCATGAGTGATCAGTGATCTGCCCCTGCCAGCCACACCAGCAGCAGCAGCCTGGGACTAAGACCTCTGTTGCTACTGACTGCAGGAAAATCCACCTGCTGCCTTCACCTTCCTTCTTGCTAGCATAGATTGCTCTAATATCCAAAGACTGGAAGAATTCTCTAAGGATAGATAAAACCACTTCAGATCTGTGAGACATCTTTGCCTGCATTTCTCTTTTGGCAGCCTCTGCTTGTGCAGAGAGATGTGAGGCACTTTGCTATATCTTAAAATGATGCCTTACTTTCTGAGACTGGGGATCAGATCTGCATTACACATTAGTCACTGTATAACTACTTTGATGATTTGCCTTGATGTGATGTGTTTTTAATGGCTTCACAACTCGGTTATGTTTTGTGTCTATAGTGATTTGCAGGTATTTACACCAGGATGATTGTGCAGCACATTTTCCTCTGTGTTAATTTGGAATGCTGCTTATATTACTCAAGAAATTGATGAAGGCAAATATTTCTAAACTGTTAGAATTAATTATGTATCGTTTAAAGATTTAAGTCTCTCAATTCACCTCTCCTCCACATTATACTTTGAATTATTTAACATTATAATTTGTATAGAATTTTTCTAAGTCCAAAGTGCAAAAAATAAAGATCTCTCAACTATACATGATACAACGAAACTCTGGACTGAGATCTACAGTATTTACTGTTAAAATTGATAAATGTATTTCAAAAGCTCATATGTATTTGGGCAGTATAAATGCATATTGAAGAATTCAGCACAGAGAATATGAACTGCTCTACACTTCTAAAGGAATTCTTGCTTGAAATTCATGCTGCTACTATTCTTTTAAGGTGTAAAATAAAACATAATGCATCATGCTTTATGTTCCTGTACAGTTACAGTGAATACATTTCACTGCATTTAAATAGATTACTTTGAAAGTTAACCTCTTTGCATTACTACTATTTTTAAGGAGAAATATTTAAATGCATGAAGTTGAACTGAAATTCTTGTTCTGTACTGACTGTATAGCCTGCTCACATAATAAAGCATATATATGCTTGTATGTACACAGGGGAACTGTGTATACATGTGTAGGACTAAGTATATGTGTATAGGTATTTGCATTTAAATACATATATATGTATATAATATGTGGCTACACTGTAAAATTGCATCTGTATAAACCAGTTCATTTTTTATTGTAGATTAATAATACAAAAGCATGAAAAAGTGAAAACAATTTAATTTATCAGACAAGGCCCAAAATTAATACTGCTACCAAGAAGTAACACATAAATATTACTAATGTGCCAAATCCTGAATTCAGTGGTCATATTACTAATAAGACCATTCATTTTTTACTTTCAGATTATCAGCCTCTGAAACTGAGCATTTTTTAAAATGTGTGTTAGATACTCTTGTGTAAGGAAACACTACAATTTGCCACCTGTGCTTGGTATTTGTGAGATGTATGAGCTAATTATGCCAGTGCTCTTTTCAGATTATACAGTTTGGTATAAAATGGTAGGAATTCTTCTTACACTATACTATTCATTACTGTACTTGACAATTAGACATATGATATATCTAAAGACACATGATTATTTTGATATGTAAAAGTCTAATGAGCTTCTCTAAATTGGAAGTTGTTTTTTTGAAAGATTTTTTTTTCTTGCAATAGCTAAAGGCAGCAGTATTAGTGGTTTAGGCATGCGTTACATCCAATAGGATTGTGAAATTATGCATTGCATTGTCAGAGACATGAAAATTCATGTATTCCTTGTGTATATGTGTGTATGTCTGCTTATACAGATATTTCTATATGCAATACATAGTAACACAGACACGTGCACATTAATGCATACATTAAAACATGTTACCATGTGACACCATGTCACAGGATTTGCGGTTAAATGCAAGGCATCGCTATGTTTCAAAGGTGAAAAATATGCCTTTAAAATATCAAGCTCTGTTTTCAAGACCACCTTACACACTGACTTAAGAAGTAACTGCAATGCACATTTTGTTGAATAATCATTAGAGCCTCAGAAAGTCAAAAGAGCCAACATGAAAACTATAACCTAACTGTTCATTCGCTGTATTGCCAATTAAATTTTCTAACTTTCAGTCATCTAGAAGGGCCTTGAGATCAAAGGGTGCCCAGTAAGACTGCACAAAAAATATTTGCTTATTGTGAATATTTTAAAAAATCTATACAGAAATTGCTAATTTTTTCCAAAATCACTTTAGAGTGATCTGCATATTGGAAGATATGGAATTCAAACATTTTTTTTCCTCCTGCCTTCCTAATAAATGCCCATTGGTGGCCTTTAAAGTGGTATGTGATTGCCATGTTTTTCTAATTTTTTATAGGTCTCCACATGGCTGTGATGTCAAGAAGAAACATCCTCCATGTATTTTTAAAGAAAAAACAGTCTATTTTAAAGAGGAATAGTTATGATTCTGTAATTACTACAGAGACTTGTTCCAATTATGGTATCCCCATCTTCTGTATGCAATATTCATGGGAACCCTATTTAAATTGCTATGAAGTGCATAACTGTATAGCATTATATGAATACTCTTTTCCTACTAAATTAGAATAGGACTCATAAATTTAAAACATCACACCAATACAATACAGGCAAGAATTTTCTGCAAAACATCCCTTTCCTTTCAGCCAGATAAGTCACTTGACTGGCATGCTTTCTAATAAAAGTGTCTTATAATTTCTTTTGTGACCACAACTGAATTTTACAGGCACCTGCAGACTACACTTCTGTTTTGTTGAACATATGGTATGCAAAGGGATATCCATAGTACAAAATAAGATTAGGCAGACTATCAAGAATGCAAACTTTTGGAAAAGAAAAAAAAAAACCACATTCAGAAATTTCACATGAATACACTATGTGCTATTAAAGAACATGTTATATCACCCAACTTTTACTATTAAACAAAAAAAACCAAACAACAAACCATTCCTTGTCCTGATTGTCACTTCCTGTGGTCTTCCTGCACTGATTAATCTGAAAATAGCTATGAAAAAGGCAAAGGTTCATAATTTAAATGATTTCACTGTTCTTGTTCATGAAATGTATGTAAATATATAAATGCATGTGTTTTCAAGAGGTGGTGTGTATATCAACATTTGGAGATTATTGAATAAATTGCTAAAACACTTGCCTCAAGATTAAACAGGGAAATAGCTAGCCACATTTCCTGCAGATGATCTAATATGACATAAACCAGATACAAGTAATGTACTTCAATATCTGCAGGGTTAAATGTGGTAATTAATATTTTCAGGACCTAATTATTAACAAAAAAACCCAATTCCATAATTATTTGTGGCAACTTATGAAAAAGAAAATAATTTAAGAATATTTGGGACTGCTGAACAGAGATGCTGAAAGCTTCAGAAGTGTATATATTTGCATACTGTAAGCTGCCAGTTACTTTAATACTTCAGTCTGATGAAAAGGAGGAGATGGAGGCTCCATCTATCCTTCAGTTCAAAACATGTGAAACACATTTAAGCCAGTATGTTCTTGATAGAATTTCCATGTCTTTCACATCACCAGTGTCCTGAAATCAGGATCATTAGAAAGGCATGATCTATATTTACAAAACTGTTAGCATATCAAGTGTTGTATGTGTGAATAATTATAACACTGTTTTTGCATCATATTGATTACATCAGCTTATTATTTGTTACAAAGTAACTGAGTTCTTCTATTTTATGGTAATTTTTTCCCCCATTTCATTAATCCTGGGCTAGAATTGTTCTTGGAGAGGTATGCTAATTGGTGGGTGGGTGTTTTGGTGGATGGGTGAGATGGAGGACTAAAAGCACCATTGTATATATCGCTTTCTTCAATTACGGTCTCTGCCTACCGGCGTCCTGGAGGGCCCACGCCAGGGCTGGAGGCAGCGGAGGCTGGGACTGTGCCGTGCCCCAGCAGCCATTCCCGGACTCTCGGGGGCGGGGGGCCCCGACACATTGCACCTGCCCCTGCCACTCTGGACAAGATGAGAATAATTATAACCTCATGAAACATTTATTAAATCCCCCCTGTTCAAAGGGATACATATTTTAATCAAGCTACATTTTGGACAACCCAGTAATGCCTGCTTGCAATTAAGTGGCCACAAAGCACAGAGGCACATGGATTTATTAGCTACAGTGCATAATGTCCACTGCTTTGACAATCTCAAATATATGAGTTCAACTTTTTAATTTTCTTAATTTTTTTAATTCCATTTTTTAGAAAACCCTTTGAAAATGTAGAGTCAACAGAAGTTAGTTCCATTATTCTAGTTTAAAACCCAGTGAACAATTATTCCTATGTCTATACATCTTAGAAGGTACCCAAGTACTGCTAAAAAGCTTCTTCTCTGCATACTTAAACATTATAACTCTGCTTTTACTGGCAATATGCTTGATAATTAAGAGTTCCCACACCTAACCACACACAAGACCAACAAGTTTAGCATAAGACATACAAAATCAACTAACCAATATAAGCCACCATGTTAACTCATAAAACCATGCCTTGTTAATCAAATTTCCCTCGTGGTCACCAGTGGAAGTTCCTGGAGCCCTACTCAAGATCACCTGTTTTGTCTGACACTGAGGCATCCCCTACCCCTGAACCTGTTACAGAGCTGCCAACTGAGCTCAGGTTCCCATATACCCATTCCCTCAATTGGAAAACGTGGAAGTACAGTGAAGTTGATCTCTCTCCCATCTATAGGGAATTCAGGTTCTGTAAATCCCCCTAACAATACTTACATTTTTTCTTTATAAAATAAAGATTTGACCCCATATCCAAATGAATCTCTAGTAGAAAACAAAGGTTCCCATAATGGTAAAGACTCCTTTAAAGAACAGAAAGCAGGTCCTTTCATATCTCCAGAAATTCATATCTTTCTCCTTGTGATCTTTATTTAAAAGTGCCACTTATTTCCATGGTGTAATTCTTGCACAATTGGTTCTAAAATAATTAGAAAGCTTCCATGAAGGAAAAAGGGAGGGTAGGCAAAAGGGTGTGGGTTTGGGGTGTTGCTTTCTTGTTTGTTTTTTTTTTTTCCATATTTCTTCCTAAGCACCAGAGTAGAAAGTGAAGTGTTGCATGTGAGGCTCTACAAGGGTTTTTTTTGGTGAAGGGGAGGCAGATTAGCCAAGGTCTAGTCCAGCCCTCTCTGCTGAGGAGGACATGCTCCAAAATTCAACCAGTTTTCCCAACGCTTTTGTTGCTGATGAACTGAAGTCCTTTTGTTCATCCATTACCATTGTCTTTTCCTGTTCCTACTATATGTTTATGCATTGCCAGAGATAATGAACTTACACCAAAACCTCTCATAGTCCCATTTTGACAGACAGAGCAAATTAGAAATGTCTCATCTAAAGAAGAGCAATGGCTACATATTCCTAGGGAAGGAACACACATTTCTTTGGAAACACTAAATGGTGGAGTTTGTCTAAGGCGTTCTCCTCCGGCTAACTTCTGAAGAAATGATTCTTCTGGGTCCTGGTTTTGGGAAATATTACCATTTTGTGTAGGTTGTCAAAATTGATCAACCAGTCAACAACAACAATGATAACAACCACAAAAATAATCCCTTTCAATTTGTTATCAAGAAACTTGTAGCGACCTCTCGTCAACACAGCAATCGCTGGAAGGAGACTCTTAAATTTTTTTGTGATTTCCTTCTTTTCCTTCTCATTCAATGCTTCAGGTTCAAAACCAGTGGCACAGAGCCAATACCTTGCCCATGAAAACACCAGTGTCACAGACATTTCGTTCATGAAAAATCCTCTTTCAGGATTTTTCCTGTTGAAGCTGAGAGTTTCAGCAACAAGACATAAACAATAGATTATCTGCTGCTGTGGAATGCAACAGGTCTGTCTGGATTAGCCCAACTTGCATGTTTATAATTAATGGCCAATCCAGAACTGAGATCTCTCGGACACATTCCGAGAGAGCTGGTTTGTTATTCATTCTTTACTTTTCTTAGCTTAGCTTAGCAGCTTCTGGAAACTCTCCTTTCTTTTTCTTTTTTAGTATAGTATAGTATATATATATATCATAAAATAATAAATCAAGCCTTCTGATCATGAGTCAAGGATCTTGTCTTTTCCTTCATCCCAAAAACCCTTGTGACCACCGTCACAATTGGTGAACCCCAACTGAGGAGGAAATTTATCACTTGGTGAGACCCCAGAGGAGCAGAAGTGGATTCGAGCCAGGAGCTGAAGAACCGAAGATCCAGATTTGAACGGAGTTCACAGCCAAGGCTGACCACAAAGCAAACCTTTGGAAAGCCTCCAGGAAGATGTTCGGAGAGCTCGACAGCACCACACAGCTGGCCAGAGCATGCTGGACTCTCTCAGAAGGTACTGTAGGCTTTTCCCTTCCTGAAAATGCGGCCCTGTGCAAATGGTGGCTGCATATGTGGACGGATTTTCCCACAGAGGCCGGGGTCCGATTCTCTCCCTCAGAGGAGAGACTTATTGCCCTCTGGCAAAGATGGGGTGAAGAGGATGGAATTCTCCTGTTGGAAAAAGATTTATATGAGTTTTTTCGATGGGCAGAGTTCTTTGGATTTTTCACTAATGTGCTCTATGCCTTGGACTCGTATGTATGGAAATGCATGGAATTTATTTTCCAGGCTGTTTGGGACCAGAGCTGCCGTTGCCCTTGCAGGTACCCGGTCTTTGAGGCACTTTTTCCGGTTTTAAAATGAAGAGCAGCTGCCTTTCCCTGGATCACTGAAGCGAGGGGGCAAGCACCATTCCCCCCGACTCCCGGGGAAAAACCCTTCGGAGAGGGATGAACGGCTGCTTCCCACCCCCCCCCTGGTTGATTAGATCTGAGACACCTCCCC
>NW_005054978.1:16669-21541 GCF_000277835.1 Geospiza fortis
CTACAAGGCATGAAACTATGGGGAGATGAAGAATTCAAATTGATATTGAACAAAGGTTTCCATGGTAAAGTAAGCAGATGTGAAAGTAGCTGTGATCCCATGAGAAGTTTGAACAGAGAAAGAGAGAAGAGTAGACCGGTGCCCCCAGGAGAAGAACATCTCTGTTCTCAGGGATTGTTATAGATACATATTATAATATTGGCTCTTCGCAAATATTAAAATGAATACTGTATGTGTTATGTTAGAAAGTTATGCTGTATTGATCTCTTTTAAGCAGTGCTGTATTAATCTCTTTTAAGTAGTGTGGTAAATATAGTTTTTAGGCTATCGCATAATATTAAAATAGAAACTATGTGATGTAAGATACTTTTTGCAACTAGCTCAAGGAATGGAAAAGATAACCAAGAAATTCTTCGCATTATCCTAACTGAATAGAGATAACAGCAACAGGCAACAAGATCCCAAGAGAAGAATTGTTGCCTCCTTATCAGGAAAGCTCAGACTTCGAGGAATCAAGAAGATTGATTTACAAGATGAGGGGGGGAAGCTAAAATTAAGCAGAAACACCCTAGTGTGAAAGGAATGTTTGAATTATGTATGAGATATACAAATATGCAATAGGATATTGCTTTTAAGGGGTAATCCTTTGTTAGTAAGGTGTGCTTTGTGGCAGAATGCCAGGCACCCGGATGTCCATAATTCTTTGCTTTTTATTGTGTCTTATTGTCCTAATTTTTATTACTATTTTCATTACCATTTTCATTACTATTAAACTTCTAAAATTTTAAGAAAAGTGAATGGTGTTTTTCACAGGGATTAAGATGATTTTAGAGATAGATAATGAGAACTTTTACCTTTAAACAGCTCATCTTTAAAACAATACCCCATAAGTCAACATGGCCCATCAACAAGCTGTGGGAAGGATTGTGGAAAATGGGAGGGGCTTCACGATAGCAGGTCTACCCCTAGACGGCTGCTAGTCCTGAGAGACACAAGAGAAATGTTTTTTTTCCTCTTGTGGAGAAGTCTCCATAAGCTTAACAAGAGGGATCTCTCTCCCTAAGTGAACTGAAGAAAGACTATTTTAGAGGTGGTAAACTGACTGGAAATTTTAGGGTTTGTTTCTTTACATTATCAGTGGGAAAGAAAAAGCTGTGGGGGGAGAAGAAGTGTTCTGAAGGGTTTGTTTTAATTCTTACTACTTTTTTTTCTTTTAGTTACTTTTAATAATTTTTTTAATACCCTTTTAAAGTTTTGAGCCTGCTTTGCTTTTCTCCTAATCCTATCTTACAGCAGGAAGTAAATACACTGGTAATTGGCCAGCACTGAACCTGCCACACTCTTTACTGCATTAGCCGGGAAATCTCAAAATTGGTGAAATCTCAAATTAGTGAACTGAAACCACTACACCACCATTTCTGATTGGCCCAGCCTTGGCCAGTGGTGGGTCCATCTTGGAGCTGGCTGGCCAAGGCTCTGCCAGACATGCAGGAAGCTTCCAGCAGCTTCTCACAGAAGCCACCATTGTAGCCCTCCTGCTACCAAAACCTGGCCATGCAAACCCGATAAAGTGTTTTACCTGAAATAAAACAGGGCAGGAGACTTTTCTCCTTTTAATGCCTTTATTAAAAGTGATCAGCTCAAGATTGGGAAGCCCGATGGGTCTGCAGTCTCCGTCTTCTTTCACAGCGTGGCTCAGAGGAGGAGGATATGCGCAGCTTTGACCACTAGGGGCAGAGCTGGGGGTCTGATCCTCGTGGGAGCGTCTGGGCGAGACCCCGGTCTTTCTCCCTTCTCCCTCCTTCCCGGCTCCAGGTCACCGTTCCAGACGACTTCTGCAGTCAGGGCGAGGGGCGCCAAGGTCTCCCAACATCTCTGCAGGTCCAGCACTCTGTTCCTCACGTCCAGGCACCACTCCAATTTCTTAATTCTGCGTTGGCTCGTTGTTTTTGGGGTCTTTTCGGTAAGCCTGACACGTCCCATAGTACACTGGTCCTGAAATCTGCATATCCTAATGCCCCCCCCTCCCACGGTTAGTCCCCTCTCCCACCTTCCGAGAAGGAGGGCTATCAACCCAGCCCCTGCTAGGGTCGTCAGTGACACAAAAAAGAACGATTAACTCTAACGACTTGTAATTAACATAACAAGTAACACTGCCGCAGCCACACTGGTCTGACGGGTTTCTGTAACTTTTTCTACAAAAAAAAATCGGCAGAATTTTGTTTATAACATTAACTATGTCTCCATCTCAACCCTCTTCCAGGGGTTTTAAAAGGAGATTTCACAAACCTTGTTTCACTGGAAAATCCCCTTTGTTTTTCAGCAAGAAGTTTTTCTAGATCTCTTTTCATAGATAAGTGCAGTTAGGCAGCAGAGAACCTCCAAAGACAAAAACTTTTAGTGTATTTAAAGTTACAGATAGAGTTTCTTACGTTAATTTGATCTATGAGTTAGCTACACATTGTGAAAACAGAATGAGGAGCCTGCAACTGTTCCACTTCCAATATCTATGCATCTATATCTCTGTAATTTTGTGTTGTTTTCTCAGTTCTTCACAGGCAAATCCATAAGATTTGGATCAAAGGATACTTGACTTTTCAGTACCCTACCTGTGTTCCGGGGGTTTCTGGGCTTATATGAGTCCAAACCGGCCAGCCCGAACTCAAGCCCAGCACGGAACCAGCATAGACGAAGGACAAAAGACAAGGAGCGCTCTTTCTCCACGTGGGTGTAGGTATCCATTTATTGGCTTGAGACAGGACACTCAGGTGGTACAACCACCCAGGTAGGAAAAAGAGCGCGCGGTCCGCTTGCTGTGGGGTTTTGTGCCCAGGGGAGAGGGGGGCGGGGAAAGAGGACCGTGGCCAATGGGATGCCAATGGGGAGGGGCCACCCGTGGGACAGACCACCAAACCAGGTATGGAAAGGGACACCTGAGGGAAGAAACCATCTGACAGGAAGCGGGACCACCCCATCCAGCGACTCAGTAAGATTTCTCCTATCACCTAGTGCAAGGACAGCTAGATGCAATACAACACCAAATTTGTGAAAACAACAACAAAGATTTATTGTAAAGGGTAATTACTTTGAATTTTCTACCAGTCAAATTATAATCTGTTTTAATTTCATTTTCTCCTGCTCTTAAAAGCATTCCTTTATTTGCAACTGATAATCTTGAAAGACTTAAGATGGGAATTTTGCATATTACCAAAATGATACACTAACCTAAGAAATTTAAAAATACAGTGAGCCCTGAGCAATTTAGAACTAATGTGGCAGCAGCTCCACAGTTAGCAGTTTTAAAGAAAATGGCACAAAGGCTTGAATTGTATCAAAATAGAGGAAACAGTATATGCAAATAATCTTTATAGCAAGATGGTCACCAGCTAGTTGTAACTTCTTAAATCCATTTGACAATATATATAGGCAACACTTTCCTGCCTAATTTGAGTTCTGTGAAAAATGCCAATCACTTCTTTTAAAATTTTAAAAGTTTAATAGTAATAAAATAGTTATAAGAATAGTAATAAAAATTAGAGCAATAAGAATTTGGACAATCAGAGTTAGGACAATAAAGGACAATAAAAAAAAAGCAAAGAATTACGGATGTCTGGCTGCTTTCCTCAAAAAAGCATTGCCGCTAACAAAGGATTGAACCTTAAAAGCAATAGGCTGTTGCATATTCATATATCTCATACATGATGCAAATATTCTTTTCCAAAAAAAGCTGTTTTCTGGTTATTTTTAACTCCCTCCCTCATCTTGTAAATCAATCGTCTTGGTCCCTCAAAGTCTGGTTCTTCCTAATAAGGAGGCAATAATTCTTCTCTTGCATTTTTGGTGTCTTGTTGCTATTATCTCTCCTTGAGCTAGTTAGAAAATATATCTTACATCACATAGTTTTTGTAGCCTAAAACTATATTCAACACACTGCTTAAAAAGATTAGTACAGCACTACAAAAAGAATTAATACAACATAACTTTCCAACGTAACACATAGTATTCGTTTTATTATTCGCAAAAAGCCAATCATATAATATGCATTTTTCGCAAGTTCTGGTTGGCTAACAACTTTCTAGAACTAGTCAATAAGTTGCAAATTAGATAAATTCCTTCCCTCTTTGAGACACTGCTCCTGATCAATGAGTTTCCTTTAAAAGATTATTGGAGTATCTACTGTTAACTATTTTAATAAAGTTCAGCCTTTGCTCACACTCCTTAATGCTATCTTGTATAGATGATTTTGTAACACGTGTCTGAAAAAAGCCAATCACTTGTTTTTAAAATTTTAAAAGTTTAATAGTAATAAAATGGTTATAAAAATAGTAAAAAAATTAGAGTAATAAAAATTTGGACAATTAGGATTAGGACAATACGAGACAATAAAAACAAAGAGTTACGGACAGTCCGGGTACCTCTTTCTGGGAAAATAAGCCCGAAAAAGGACACCTGTTAACAGAGGATTAACCCTTAAAAACAATAACCTGTTGCATATTCATACATCTCATACATGATGCATACATTTCATTCAAACAAAGGATTCAGTCTGGTCAGTGTCAACTTCTTCCTCTTAATCCTAACAGCGTCTTCGGGGTTGAGCGAGGCGAGAAGAAGTTAGTTTCTTCTGATAAGGGAGCAATAAATTCTTTCTCTCTGAAAGATTTAGATGTCCTGTGGCTGCTATCTTGGTTCGAGTACCTCATTCCTCTCTTTAAAAAAAGTATCTTACATAGCATAGTTTCTATTTTAACATTATGTTATAACCTAAAACTATATTTAACACACTACTTAAGAAAATTAATACAGCATAACTTTCTAACATAACACATATAATATTCATTTTAATATTTGCGAAAAGCCAATCATAAAATA
>NW_005054978.1:21556-23475 GCF_000277835.1 Geospiza fortis
GGAATTTTTTCAGTGGCCTGTGTTCAAAACACAGATAACTCCCTTGTTTCCCTGGGACCGTGGCTTCTTCTGGAACTCTTCAGCTTTGCTCCGGATCGAAAAACCAGACCAACACTAGGAGCCCATGCCGCAGCCCAGCTCCGAGCGGGACTCTAAAAATTCCACCATCTTTCTCCAAAACAAGAAGGCTTATTATCTAACTTTTTTTTTCCTTGTGCCTGCATGCACCCTGCTTGTTAAACAAACAGATTTTTTCACTTTCCTCCAAGGAAGTCCTTTCAAACCTGTGGGGCAGGGGCTGCTGAAACCTGCCTTCCATTAGAGGACAAGTTCATCTCAGGACGTTTCCTCTTAATGTGTCTCAACCTGAGACACACGTCTGTTATGTTTTATGAGTCAGAATGTCCGTTCAGTACAGACAAAACAAACAAACAAGCAAAAAAGCAATGTTATGGACTTTGAAGCCCACTGAAGTCCCCTGCTCAGCTTGACCAGGAGGAGTTGGCTAATAAGGGGAATGGAAACGATGGAACTAGCCAGAAAATAAAAAAATTTAATAGCAAAAATAACAAATGCTGTGCAGGTACAGAGACTAGGTTCCAAAGACCCGTGAGCGGGATAAACGCAGCCAGGTATAGGGACATCTGAGGGCAAAGGTCCAATCACGAATATGAACTTGGAATATGACCTTCTATGAACTAGGCATTGAGCCAACTGAGAACAAGAACTAGAAACTTGACCAAATATAGGATGGTTCTATTCCCATACTCCTAATTCCCATGCCCCCCCTCTCCCCCCTGTGGCCTGGTCAGGTGTCCTCTCCCCTCAGTGCCCTGCCTGCCATGGTTTATGGCCAAATCCCTCTGTAAAAGTATCTGTGGTAAAAATCTCAGCAGGGCAAGATCCCACACAATGTAACTTAAAGCTAATAATCAATACATGAAGATAATCTAATGTCAAAATGGCTCAGTGATGCATAGTAAATGCACAGTTTCTAGATAACTATATCATATTCTAATCTGAGAGGGTTTTTTTGGCCAACACAAGCTATTGAACAGAGAGCTTCTAAAATTAAACATTAGTCTTACAGTTAAAGCTAAAAAGTCAGCTTTTGTGGTTAGAAGCTGTACCAAAGTCAATTTTCCTAGTGGGTCAAGCACAGAGTACACATAATAAAAGCATGGCAAGACACAAGTTTCAAAATGATAGGGAAAAGACAAAATTATCTGGTTGTTATATTGCTTTTCTTATTCAAAGTTGCTAGCTCAGTGATAACAAACAATTTAGGAACCTCTAGCAGAGCATATAGAGATATGTAGAAGGGGATGTAATACTTGGTGCCAATGACTGCCTAAAAGACTACATATATCAGTTCATTTTTTGGCCTATCACAAAAATTCAGCCCTGGACAAGAAAAGAGGAGGAAAAGAGATGCCAGAAGATAAGATCACTTTAGGTGTACATCAGAATCTTCAGCATTTAAAACTTCAGCTTTTTTCTGGGTATCTACCTTAGTATGACAGTACAATCATGACCCTTAAAAGCTCACACTTCAGTAGTTCACAGAACTATTACCTTGTTTCAGGGCAGATTCTTTTTTGTCTTCAATTTATCTTATTTTTATACCAAAATACCTTACATTGTTGCAGTGTGCTGTCATAGATTGCCTCAGTTTATCCCAGTCCTTCCCCAGGTCTGCCAGCCACCTCTCCCTCCCCCTCCCTTGGCCCCTGCTGAGTGCTGTCTGTCAATCCTGGCATTCCAGAAGGGCGTGGAGTGATTGGCAGAGTTCAAAAGACGCCTTTCAGCCCTGGGGGACATTGGGCCATCCAGGTGTCATTTGTCCCCTGAGACTTCCCCCCCTTACCTGGTTGGTGGGATCCCTACCCCTTCCCTCCCCCTCTCCCCGGGGTTAAATG
>NW_005054978.1:23705-30756 GCF_000277835.1 Geospiza fortis
AGGTAGAAGGATCCCAGCTAATTAAACCAAAGGAATGCAGACCTGGGCGTGATAGACCGTTGACTGTGTGACCAATTATGAGCTCGCTTTTGGACTATTCATGAAGTTCATTATCCCTGTTATAAAAGGATGTATCGATGATCAATAAATGGGATTTGCTGATCAATTGCAGTCAAGTGTGGCTTTTCCCCCGCCGGCGCAACATTGTCCCAAGCGCCCAGCTGCAGCATCCAGCTTAGACAAAAAGTGTTTCTGAGGTGAAAACATCACAGCTGCCGCCTTTGGTCAAGCAGCAAGGGCCAGACAAGCCAGGCACGTCCCATCTGGTTATATAGGTATTAATTCCAATATTACATGAAGCTAATATAAAAATTGGAGAATTATCACATATTTTTAAAATGTCGATTCTGACTATAGAGGCAATACTCAAGATACTCTGCTGGTAAACAAGGAAGAATGACAGAGCTCCTATGAAGGAGCAGTGTGCCACATCAGCGCTATCAGATCAACTTCATTTTCCATTATTTCCTGATTTTTTGCTCTTTCATTGCACAGACAACTAGCTAGCATTTAAAGGAACATAGGAGGGTGATAAAAGGGTCTCCTCAAACCAGGTCTTATAAGCTCTTAGAGATCTATATCACACCCGAGATAGCTCAGCCACCTCAGATGGCATAAAATCAGCAGGATGGCTTCAGTGGCAGTGTTGGAAACAAAAAGTTTTAATAAAAGGCAAAATAAAAAAGCTCTTTACAGAGAAAAACCGAGCCAGGGCAAGAGGCTCTTGCTCCTGGTAAAACACCTCACAAAAGCGATTAGTTCCTTTGTTCTCTTCTTTTTCTAGTCAATTGCTTAGGCGGGACTTTTTGGCTCCTGTCCAATTAGCTATCCTTAAGTTTGAGGTGAAGTCCCCAAGGTCCTATGAGGTGTCTTTTTAGCTAATTGAGGAGAGAAACTTCTGGCCTTTTTGCTTTTTAAGGAGACAAAGGATAATTTTGTCACTCCGTCAACAGGGGGCACATTCCTACAGGAGCGTGGAGCTGGTTGTAACATATTTACCCAAATACTTTGATGTAGTAATGAGTTTGGTTTAAAATATTCATATTATATAAATGGTAGTTGAAGCTGACAGTAAATACTGAATAGACATATCAAAAGGACATCATGTCATCATTACTTCTCTTGTGTTATGTCTAATATTCATGTTGTCACTTGCTCTATATATATCCATTTTCTTATAGAAAACTAATTTTTTAAAATTATACCAGAACGATGATTGAGTGTGACAGAAAAAGAAAAAAAGGAAAGAGTTTAAGGATCTTGCTACCCACAACAGATTGTGACCAAATTCCCAGGACTACTGTTTGATTTGTAACGATAATTAACACTTAGTTATTTGGTCTCTTCTTGATTTTCTAGGACATTAAAGATACAGGGAAGAATGAAGTCTAAAGTGGTTGCATTTTTTTAGCAAAATAGAAGCATCATGAAAGTGCTGATACTAAAAAACTTTTTTTTAAAGTGATGAACAACTTTTAAGTGTTACATAAGCATTCATGAAGATATAGCATTCATGCAGATATAGCAGAGATCAAAACCACTCAGGAGACAGGGGCAGAAAGAAGAAAATAGAATTGAAAGTGGTGTGAAAAAATGTCTCAGTTACATGTTTCCAGTCATGTTCAAAGGCAAAATGTTCTGATTCCCTTATGTGTATTACAATGTGGTTTCTAAATAAGATATTACTTGCCAAGAAAGCCAATATTGTTTACAATGTTTCTAAATTAGAGTCCATTTAAAAAATTCTCCTGAGTGAAAGAGACCTTAGCAGAAGTGTCTCTGCGTGATTTATGATCCCAAAGATGCCACATACAGGAGACTAAAATGCAAAATGGGTATACTGGACTGAAAGCATTGCTGATGTGATTTGAACAGAGATCTGAAGAGGGAAAAGATAGTATAATCACAATTTCCCCCTAATTTAATATTGACATTATTCTGACCATATGTATTCATAATTATGTTTGTGAAAATAGTTTTTGTGTCTTTTGAGCTTGTTAACACTTGTATCTAACTGATGTTGCTACTTGCAAACCACTTCTAAACTAATATCCCATCAGGAATGTCTCCATGCTCAGCTACTAAATTGAGTTCGGCCGAAGCCTACCGGAACCCAGGCTAGCTCTGTGTACTCCGGTAGCCACGACAGGAGTGGGGAACAGCTGGGGACTGGGGTTTGCCCACAGCTGAACCTAAAGAGCTGCAAGCTCTACAGTGCATGCTGTTACAGCCATGGCAGGGACCAGGCAAAGGAGGAGGCTCTTTGTCTTGAGGTTCCACGGGGAAAGTTTATTCCAGGTGGAGGGAGCAAGACAAAAAGAGCCCCTCGCCGTAGTATGCAAGGGGTTTTGTTCAGATACAAGTCAGGGGGTGGATACAAACAGGTAACCAATAGGGAATCCTCAGGGGAGGAGTGAGGGGATTACATCAACACTGTGGGAACAATCACGACTGTGGAAGGAGAGGGAAAGGTCACATGGGCCAATGGGTGCGTTGTGGATTAGGGGATTTCTAAGTGGGTGTTTCAATCAGGGATTGGCCCGGCCCAGGGGAACATTCAGGAAAAAGGGGCAGGGTTGCCTTGACAGGCAGGGGAAGAGAGGCAGGGGGGGCGTGGAGGCAGGGGGGGGGGGGGGGGGATCAGGGATTGGCCCGGCCCAGGGGAACATTCAGGAAAAAGGGGCAGGGTCACCTTGACAGGCAGGGAAGGAGGGCAGGGTCGCCTTGACAAGGCAGGGAAGGGACTAGAACAAAGGGGAGGGAATAGCTTGAGGGACAGCTTTAAGGGAGGGTACAACTTAGGGAAAAACCAACTTGAGGAAAACATGGAGGGATAACAGAATGAACCATTTAACAATAACTTAATGAAATAAATGCGAACCGCATTAGAGTTCAAACATTTTCATAGGGAACTTAGTTTTATTTTTGTCTCCATAAACAAAGAAAAAAGTTTTGAAATTTTTATAAAACTTGAAAAAAGGGGGAAAAAACCTCAAACAGTTTAAATTAATAGAGAAGCATTTTAAAAGCAAAGGGACTGTTTAAGCATTGACTTGGTTCTTTTCCTCCTTAGAGTCAGTGAAGATTTTCAGTAGAAAAATCCTATCAGAATGCTTCAGTAGTAAACGGGCATTTGCACTTTTGATTAGAGATTTACTATAAGCCCATTATTTTCCAAGAGAATTATACCAATGGACAATGTATAGACATATATACATGCCAGGGAAAGAAGATATGTGAGGGAAAAATTATTTTTCTTGTTTGGCTTTTGACACTAACAAGAAGTTCATGATTTTGAAGTCAGCTTATTTCTCATTTGACATAAATGATTACAGTATTTGGGTTGTAAATGAAAAATCACATTTTCTTTTGCCAGTGCTCTCATGGCACAGGCACACTGGACACATCTCTCTCAACTTATGCAAAGGTCCACTTCTCTATTTACATAAAATAGAGGAGGTAGGAGAAAAGGGCTTGCTTGATACAGTTCTTTTGCCTGAAGTCCAGCATGCACAAGAGGTACATAAAATCATTTTGATAAATATAATTTTTGTCACGTAAGCAGCCTAGTTTTTAAAAAATTATTCAACTTGGCAGTATTCACCAAAGTCTAAATCTGAAGTCCTAAATTTAGACACTCATTCTTAAAGTCTTCATCAAGAAGTCAGTGACAGCCTTTTCCTATATATATATATATATATATATATATATATATATATATATATATATATATAGGAAAACTTCTATTCATCTGCAAGGCCAGACACAGAATCATAGAATCATCAAGGTTGGAAGAGACCATCAAGATCATCAAGACAAACTGTCCAGCCAGTACTGCCACTGTAACCTCTAAACCACTAAACTCTATCACCCAGCACCAGATTCAGATTCCTCTTGAGCACCTCCAGGGATAGTGACTTTACCACCTCCAAGGGCAACTTATTCCAATGCCTGACCGTCATAATAGTGAAATTATTTTCCTAATATCTAATCTGAATCCCCCGTTACAATTTAAGGCCATTTACTCTTGTCTTCTCACTGCAGACATGGTAGATGAGACTGGCCCCACCTCACTACAGTCTCCTTTCAGGTAGTTATAGAGTGATGAGGTCCCCTGTAAGCCTTTACTTCTCAATACTAAACAAACCTAGCTCCCTCAGCCATTCCTTATAAGACATCTTTTCTAGACCATACACAAGCCTTGTTGCTCTTCTCTGGACATGCTCCAGCACCTCAACGTCCTTTTTGAAGTTCAAGGCCCAAAACGGAACACAATACTCAAGGTGCTGCCTCACCAATGCAAGTACAGGGGGACAATCACTTCCCTGGTCCTGCTGCCTACACTATTCTTGATACAGGCCAAGATGCCATTGGCCTTCTTGGCCACCTGGGCACACACTGGCTCATATTGAGCTGGCTGTCAACCAACATCCCCAGGTCCTTTTCTGCTGGGCAGCTTTCCAGCCACTCTTCCCCCAGCCTGTAGCACCGCATGGGTTTGTTGTGACCCAAGGGCAGGATCCGGCACTTTGCCTTATTGAACCTCAAGCAGTTGGCCTTGGCCCATCGATACAGCATATCCAGATCCGTCTGTAAAGCCTTCCTACCCTCAAGCAGATAAACACTCCCATCCAACTTGGTGTTATCTGTGAACTTGGTGATGGTGCACTCGATCCCCTTATCCAAATCATCGATAAAGAAATGAAACACATCTGGCCCCAATACTCAGTCCTGGGGAACCCCACTATTGACTGGTCACCAACTGGATTTAACTCCATTCACCACCACTCTCTGGGCCCAATCATCCAGTCAGTTTTTTACCCATCAAAGAGTGCACCTGTCCAAGCCATGGGCTGCAGCTTCTCCAGGAGAATGCTGTGGGAGACAGTATCAAAGGCTTTGCTGAACTCCAGGTAGAAAATATGCACAGACTTTCCCTCATCCACTAGGCAAGTCACATGGTCAGAAAAGGGGATCATGTTGGTCAGGCAGGACCTGCCTTTCATGAATGCATGCTGGCTGGGCCTGATCCCCTGGTTGTCCCGTAGGTGCTGTGTGTTCACACTGAAGATAATCTCTTCCATAACCTTTCCAGGTACAGAGGTCAGGCTGACATGTATGTAGTTCCCCAGATCCTCCTTCTGACCCTTATTGTATATGGGCATGACACTGGCCAACCTCAAGTCATCTGGGACCTCCCTGGTTAACCAGGACTGATCATAAATGATGGAGGACAGCTTAGCAAGGTCTTCCACCAGGTCCCTCAGTACCCTCAGGTGAATCCCATCAGGCCCCATAGACTTGTGAGTGTTTAAGTGGCTCTGCAGGTGTCTTGATTTGAAAGACAGGTGTCTGCTAAGGAAGGCAGGAACCTCTTTTGGAATAGAAAATGTGACCCCCTTCCCTCCAAATTATTATAACTTCAAAATTAAGGGGCATTCAGGCAAAGATATGGGAAAAGGAATAACAGCTCTTTACTAGTATATATATATATGTGTGTGTGTGTGTGTGTGTGTATGTATGTATAACAAGGCAAACAAACAAACACAATGGCAGCAAAACCAAAAAAACCAGAAACCCAATAGCAGCCATCTCTTGGCTGTCAAGCACTTTCCCCTTTGGTGTAGTTATGGCCACAGCTGGCAGGGGTGCTGTTGACTCTTGGCCAAGCAGGGCAGGTGTGATGATTCCCCTGTGGCTGCAGGGGGCGTGGTGGCACAAGTTTAGCCACCTCTCTCCATATGTTAATGGCAGGCAAGAAGAGAGAAAAGGGGTTTTCTTTACAAACCCCCAGGGGCAGACGGTCTCAGAGCCCCTCCGGAGGGCGAAATGGGCTGTAGCAGGAACCTCGGAGCAACAGCGGGGATAGCAGAGGTGGACACACCCGGGATAGCAAACAAAATGTCACAGAAACTCCACAGCCATAGTAGCAGTCACAGGGTGTCCCGGCGGTCACGGAGTGCTGCATTAAAGTCTAGCAAAAAAAGCCCGAGGCAGAGCAGAAAACAGTGGGGCTGGGCAGCGGCAGCCAGGTATCTGCAAGCAGCTGCTACACACAGTCGGGAGACACACCCTCTGGGAAGGGGGAGGGGTTTGGGGTATTGGGTTTTCCCCCTGAGGCACCTGAGTAGATGGTCCTTTCCAGTGTGATCGGGTGTTAATAGGGTCCCAGTTCAAAGACTGCTCTTTTGAGCAAAGGCCCACCCACGGTAAGGAAGCAGCAGTACAGGGGCTGGACTCCATGGTGGCAGCGAATTCTCCCTCCGGTAGCAGCAACTCGACTGTTCCCCTCAGATCCCAGAGAATGAGTGAGGAGCTGAGCTCAGCCCCTCATCTCCCAGCCAAAATCTCGTGGTATTTCTGCCCTTCCCAAGAGAAACCCTCCCAGCTCAGAGAGTAGCTAGCTGCACCATTCCCTCCATCCTGGCTGCTTCTTTTGTCTCTTAAGTACCGGTTGTTATCATCTCTTAGGCAACAAATTGTCGTAGACATCCTTTTCACTAAAATCCTTTCTTTAGGATTTTTTCCTTCTGGGAAGCTGAGGCCCCAGAAACAAGATGTAAACAATAGATTGTCTGCTGCTGTGGAATGCAACAGGTCAGTTCTGGATTGGCCCAGATTGAGTGTTTGGAAATAATAGCCAATCGAGAACTGAGCTCTCTCCGAGAGAGCAAGGTTTGTTATTCATTCTTTACTTTCTATTCTTAGGTGGTTAGCAGCTTCTGGAAACTCTCCTTTTCTTTTTCTTTTTAGTATAGTTATAATAGATGTTTATATCATAACTTAATAAATCAAGCCTTCTGATCATGGAGCCCATCTCGTCTCTTCCTTCACCCCGAAAACCTTGTGGCCAACCGGCGACAACAAATGGGACAAAATTCCCTGAGAGAAAGAAAAAAAGAAAAGGAAAAATCCTACCCTCCAACAGCCGGTCACTAACTGCTTCCTTCTGGATTGCAGAGGATCTCTTCTGCTCTTCATCCCCCTCTAC
>NW_005054978.1:30894-33749 GCF_000277835.1 Geospiza fortis
AGGATGGAGATTTTCCTTGGCCCTCCTTTTGCTGTTAATGCATATGTAAAAACCCTTTTTATTGTCTTTTATGATGGTAGCCAGATTGAATTCCAGCTGGGCTTTTGCCTAATTCCCTCTCTGCATGACCCAACAACATCCTTCTACTCTTCCTGTGAGTTGCCTGCTCCTTTTTCCAAAGGTCATAAACTCTCTTTTTCCCCTGAGTCCCAGAGAAAACTCCCTGTTGAGCCAGGCTGGACTGCTTCCTCAGTGTCTGTTTTCAGCACATAGGGACAGCTTGCTCCTACACCTTAAACATTTCCTTCTTGAAGCGTGTCCAGCCTTCCTTGACCACTTTGCCCTTCAAGACTGTTTTCCAAGAGACTCTCTCAATGTGTCCTGAGCAGGCCAAAGTTGGTCCTCCAGAAGTCCATGGTAGCAGTTTTGCTGACCCCATTCCTTACTTTACCGAGAATAAAAAACTGGCATTTCCTGGTCACTGTGCCCAAGACAGCCTCTGACCAGCACATCTCCCACCAGCCCTTCTCTGTTCAAAAGCAGCAGGTCTAGCAGGGCACTGCCCCTGGTGTTACCAAAAAATTTGGTAAAATAAAAAAACTCCTTAACACAAATGTAGCATTAAGAAGCAGGCATTCATTTATCAGCTGGCTACATGGGGGATAGCTCCTCCCAAAGCCATGCATACTAAGTACAGGAAAGTTTGTTTATATACTGTATTTTGCATACATATTCATTGATTGTCCTGGACTAAACATAAATATGATAATAATTTCCCCAAAATCATTGATATGTTTCCCCTCCCCTTTATGCATGCGTTCTTCTGTCCTGGGGGTCTCTCTGGTGGTCCCTGGTGGTCATAGACCCCAATGTTCCAGGTGACCTGGCTGAGTTGGCAGGACACTGAGGCTGGTGAACTTCTAGTTGTCCTTCTTACACAATGGGCAGTGTGCAGTTTCCATAAGCCAGTAGTTTTGGAGAACAAGCATTGTGTTAGCTCACCAGGTATAGACCATGTATCATCTGTTAACACTGGTAGGCTAAATTACCAGCTGTGTCAGGAAGTTCTCTTCCACACACGCCAGGAACCTCCTAGACTGCCTTGTCTCTGTTGTGTTGAGTTTCCAACAGATATCAGACAAGTTTAATTTCTCCACAAAAACAAGGACCCCTGATTGTGAAACATCTGCCAGCCATTTGTAGAATGCTTCATCTGCCTCTTCATCCTGGTTGCGTGGTCTATAACAGACACCGACCAGGATGTCAGCCTTGTTGGCTGTAAAAAATGCCATTCACTTGTGTTAAAATTTTAGAAGTTTAACAGTAATAAAATAGTAATAAAAATAGTAGTAAAAATTAGGGCAATAAGTGTTGGGAAGGATGAAAGTTTGACAAGAAAGTCTCACAGGTATGTATGCTTAGCAGAAAGATTTTTGAATGTAGAATCTGAAGAAGGAATAGAGATGGAAGCAAGTTTTGATATAGAAGAAAAGAATTGCTGAGCCAAGGAGCCAAAGGGTATGTTAGTTAGAAGGGGGTTTTTATGACTTAGAGCAAACTGTAATGTACTAACTTTTAGTGATTGGAGAATAGTAACATGAATATGGTAATTATAGTAGTTATGATAGGCTACAGATAAAAGTTAAGGTATCGATTAGTTCTAGTGTATTAAGATGCTCAACAAAGAAAAGTATATAATGCATTGTAACCAAAACCAAAGGGTCTCCAGGCCTGCCTGCAGCTGGAGCTGACAGCTGTAGGCACAGGCTCTGTTGCCCACGACCCTGGACTGCTGTAACATCTTGGATGTAATAAACTGCATATTGAAGAGCCGCCTGGAGTCCCACATCTCTCATTCAGGCTCTTATTAGTAAGAATTTGGACAAAGTTAGGACAATAAAAGACAATAAAAAGGCAAAGAATTACAGAGGTCCGGGTGCTTTTTGCACTCTGCCACAAAAGCACACTTTGCTAACAAAGGATTAACCCTTAAAAGCAATAGTCTGTTGCATATTCATATACCTCATATATGACTCAAACATTATTTTCAAACAAAGGGTGTTTTCTGCTTAATTTCTGCTCCCTGCCTCATCTTATAAATCAATTTCTTAGCTCCTCAAAGTCTGGGAGAAGTCTGGATTTTCCCAATAAGGAGGCAATAATTCTTCTCTTGGAAATTTTGGTGTCTTGTTGCTGTTATCTCTATGCGAAGAATTTCTTGATTGTCTTATCCATTCCTTGAGCTAGTTACAAAAAGTATCTTACATCGCATAGTTTCTATTTTAATATTATGCTATAGCCTAAAAACTATATTTATCACACTACTTAAAAAGATTAATACAGCATAACTTTCCAACATAGCACATATAGTATTCATTTTAATATTTGCAAAGAGCCAATCATATAATATGCATTTTCACATTGGCCTTCCCCCTGATTTTTACCCACAGGCACTCAACCTTATCACCACTATCACTGAACTCCATACAGTTGGAACACTCTCTAATATACAGAGCAATTCCACTGCCTTTCCTTCCTTGGCTGTCCCTTATGAAGGGCTTATAGTCATCCATTTCAGTACTACAGTCATATGAATCATCTGTGAGAGACTGAAATGGTTGATGGCTTAAACATTTTTAAAATCACTGAAGGACTTTGGTCCACTTTAGCAAACTGTGCAAAGAAGCAATGGCTCATCTACGACCACCAAAGCCACCCACCCCCTTGAATATTCCTCCTGATGGGAACTGGACCATGAATTAAGAGCAGCTGTGTTGAAAATCAGTTCGGGTGGGCAGGGGTAGGAAGGGGCAAATCCTGCAAGGCTGGATGGTGTTTCTTATCATGCTAATTGC
>NW_005054979.1:0-4889 GCF_000277835.1 Geospiza fortis
AGCAAAGCAGAAGCAAGAGCGAGAGAACAAAGCAAAAAAAAAAAACAAAGCAAAAAGCAAAAGCAGCACTATGTACTGCCCTGTCTCCGTGTCCCACCAGGCTGATAAGAAAACCCAAACAAAACTTTCACTCTTCAGAGCCAGTCTTAAAGGCACAGAACATAATATCCAGCATAAACAGAACACATGAATGGGGATACAAGCATCATAACGTCACCCTAGGACAAAGACAAATGAGGAGATGCCTTAATTTTAGGCTGAAAATTCTTTTGTAAGCCATGGTAATAGACTATGATACACTGAAATATCGCTATAACTCATTGAAATATGGGGGGATGGATTGTTCAAACCTGTGCTAAAGCAAGCAAATGTTAAAATAGCAGTAATTTAATGAAAAGCTTAAAAAGAAAGAGATATGAGTGATGAAGACCCTTTGCCCCTAAGGAAGAAGATCTCTCTTCCTAGAGATGAAGATGATCTCAAAGACAGATGAAGAGAACTTTTGCTTTTAAACAATTCATCCTTAAAATAGTACCCCATAAGTTGACATAGCTCATGAACGCAGCTGAAGGAAAGCTGCCAAAGATGAGAGGGGTTTCATGAATGCTGATTTAGAGGTGGCTGTTATTCATAGAAATTGAAACCACGAGAGAACTGTTTCTTGTAGAGAAGTCTCCATAGCATGTCAAGAGATACTCCTCTCCCTAAGTGAACTAAAGAAAGACTATTCTAAAAGTGGTAAACTGTCTAAAAATTTTAAGTTTTGTCTCTTTACATTGTTAGTAAGAAAAAAAAGTTGTAGGGGGGCGGAGAAGTGTTCTAAAGATTTTATTCTGATTCTTATTATTCTTTAATTGCTGTAAATAAACTTTTCCTTATACCCTTTTCAAGCTTTTAGCCTGCATTATCTTCCTCCTAATCCTGTCTCACAGCAGGAAATAAGTAAGTATATTCTATTGGTTGCACTAGTGTTTAGCCAGCGCTAGACCCACCACATTAATTAGTGCATTAGCCAAGAAACCTCAAATTAGCAAACCAAACCCACTACAGTGAGAAAAGGCTATTATTGGGTTTTCTTCTATTTTGTGTTGTTGCTGTTGTTGTTGTTTGACTGTCTGTCCTGGTTCAGGGCAAATTTGGGAGAGAACCCCCAAAGGGGCTCCTCTAGGAAAGCAGATTCAATCAGCCCCTGCCCCCAACCAGTCCAGGAGAAAATACCTCCTTGGAGAAAAGTGGAAAAAAACCTGTTTATTAAACAATAAAACCTAAACAATATTAATCAATAAAACCCCTTGCTGCTCCAAAAGAGATGACAAAATCAGAAAGTCCCCTCCCCGGGTTGCAGTTCAGCTCACTCAGTCTCTTATCAGTCCCTCCAGTGCTAGAAATGCCACGGCCCAGGCGCGGCCTGGCCCGGTGGGCCACAGGTGTGAGCTGCCAGTGCTCTTCTGGGTGTTCAGTCCAGAGCAGGTTTAAACAGGTCCAAAGAAAAAGGAAAAAAACCCACAGTCCAGGGAACTTCTTTGCCTCAGCTAGCTAAAAGTAACTAAAAGCAAAGGAGAGCTCTGTCCCGCTGTCGCGCGCTTCTTCTCTCTCCCCTTCACTCTCTGGAACAAGTCTTAAAGGTGCAAAACTTATTATTCAACATAAACAGAACAAGACGATTGGGGATAAAAGCATCATATAGTCAACCTAGGACACTGTCTTATTTTATATATACATATATTCTAGTAAAGAACTGTTATTCCTTTTCCCATATCTTTTCCTGAAAGCCCCATAATTTCAAAGTTATAATAATTTGGAGGGAGAGGGTCATATTTTCCATTCCAGGAAGGTTCTTTGGCAGACACCTGTCTTTTAAACCAGGACACATGTAGTCTGAGCACAATCAAAAAAGATTTCAGGGCTTTGGGACGTCTAGTAAGGGATTCTGGGGCACAAGTTATTTTCTCCTCAATAGTTCCAGTTGAAAGCAGCAATATTGAAAGAAACAGATGGGCTCAGTCTATTAATACATGGCTCTGTGGATGATGTCACCACCACAATTTTGGGGATTTTGGCAATGGAATGGCCTACACAGCACTGGGCATGCTGGCATCAGATGGAACTCACCCTCCTCAGTGAAGGAGGAGAGTCTTTGCCTGGGAACTAGCAGGCCTCATTGTCAGGGCTTTAAAGTAAATGTGATGATGGAGTGGGACATTATCAGGCTTGTCCCAGGCAAACTGGGGGATACTATGGAAAGTCTCCTTGTTCTGGCCAGGACAGGGTTAATTTTTGCAGTAGTCAGAAGGGGGCATGGCTAGGACCCAGAGGTTATTCTATACCACCTCACGTCATTGTTGGGGGCAGGGGGAAGGGAGTCTCTTCTGGGTAGAAGGGCTCTCTTCCTGGCCAGCGCAGCATGGCAGAGGGAGCAGTCAGGTACTGTGTATTATCAGGGACTTTCTGTGTGAATTGTGCATTTCTTGTACCCTCTGTCAGTAGTATTGCTGCTGTTACTGTTCATTTTCTTGTTTCATTGCTAGTTCCAGGAAAATGTTCTTATCTCAACCCATGATCTTTACCTTTTGGACATCAAATTCTCCTTTCCAGCCAGCTGCAGGGGAAGGGGAGGGGAAGGAGGGGAGGGAGTGGCAGCATGGTTTCAGTGGGAGCACTTAATTGGGAAGTACCATTCTTAAACTACAACAAAAAGAGGGATCACAGGGGTACCTGTGAGGACCCTTCACAGGTGACTGAGATGTACCAGCCACACTGGACCGTGCTTGCATTCTTACAGAGTCAAGCCAAGGACTCCGGAGATAATAGAAGCTAACAGGGAAACACTAGAGAAACTACCTAGTAGCAAAAGAAGGCTTAAGAGGGAATACCTTGAGCATGAACAACCAAAACCCCAACCTATGGTTGACAGGACTATGGGGCATCCCTTTGCATCCCCACTAGGATAATGTCACCATTAAATGCTTCTATTAAATGCCTGCACACCAATGCACACAGGATGAGGAACAAACAGGAAGAACTAGAGATCTGTGTGCAGTCACAGGGATTTGATCTCATTGTGATTACAGAGATGTGGTGGAGTAGCTCTCATCACTGGAACGTTGTCATGAAGGGCTACACGCTGTTTAGGACAGACAGATCAGGAAGGTGCGGTGGTGAAGTTGTTCTCTCTGCGAGGCTATACTTGGAATGCATGGAGCTCTGTCTTGGGGTGGATGACAAACAGGTTGAGAGCTTATGGGTTAGGATAAAAGGGAAGACTAGGTAAGGGCGACACTGTTGTGGGTGTGTGCTACAGGCTGCCTGAGCAGGAGGAGGAAGTGAATGAGGCTTTCTACAGGCAACTAGAAGCACCCTCACAGTTTCAGGCCCTGATTCTTGTGGGGGACTTGAACTACCCTGACATCTGCTGGAGAAGCAACACAGCGAAGCATAAACAGTCCAGGAGGTTCCTGGAAAGCATTGATGACAATTTCCTGTCACAGGTAGTGGAGGATCTCACAAGGAATGGTGTGCTGCTTGACCTTAAACTAACAAACAGGGAAGGTGTTATTGGAGGTGTGAAGGCTGGGGGAAGCCTTGGCTCTAGTGACCATGAGATTGTAGAGAAACCTCCATGAATAAATAAAGAGCTCCTGTCATTACTTAAGTACAAGCAAGAAATAAAGACAAGATGGAAGCAGGGTCAGGCCACTTGGAAAAAATATAGAGGTGGTCAGAATAAGCAGAAATGAGATGAGAAAGGCCAAGGCACATCTAAAATTGAATCTGGCCAAAGATGTCAAGGATAACAAAAAGGGTTTTTTCAAATACATCAACAACAAAAGGAAAACAAAGGATAATGTGGGACCATTAGTAAATGGAGGGGGAATCCTGGTAAAAGAGGACACAGAGAAGGCAGAGTTACTGAATGCATTCTTTGCATCAGTCTTTCCTCATAAGACCAGCCCTCAGGGATGCCTGACCCAGGAGACCAAGGTAAAGGAATGTTAGAAGGAAAACCTTCCCTTGGTCAAGAAGGATTGGGTCAGAGAACACCTAAACAAACTCAACATCCACAAGTCCATGGGCCTTGAGGGGATGCATCCACGAGTGCTGAGAGAGGTGGTGGATGCCATAGTGAGGATATTCATGATCATCTTTGAGAGGTCATGGAGATCAGGAAAGGTGTCTGAGGACTGGAAGAAAGCAAATGTCACTCCGGTCTTCAAAAAAGGCAAGAAGGAGGACCCAGGGAACTACTGGCCAGTCAGCCTCACTTCAGTTCCTGGAAAGGTGATAGAGTGCCTCATTCTGGAGGCCATCTCTACCCACATGGAGGACAAGAAGGTGATCAAGAGTAGTCAGCATGGGTTCACTAATGGTAAGTCATGTTTGACCAACCTGATTGCCTTCTATAAGGAAACAAAGTCCTGGTTCCAGAGAGGGGGTGGAGCTTAGAACCATGTGGGCATTGCGAGGTTGCTATTCTATACCATTCAAATCATCCCTGGGGGTGATGCCTTAGGTTTTAGCTTTTATATTTTTCAGATTCTATACTTCTTTAGTGTGTAGTTCTGAGCTTCATATTAAGGGATAGTAAGCTCTCTTCACAGAATAGCTAGACAAAACAATTCCTTTCCTAGCTTGGGACCAAGAACAACCGATCCAAATTTCAGACCTGACATGTGGTAGTCAAGCGTGTGAGAAAGCACACTCAGCAAACTGTTGCGGTGTGAGCGCTTTTCTGTTCTTAGTTATGATCTGTGTAAGTTTATTATTCAAGTTGTATTTTGATGTTAATGTTATATTCAGTTGGTAGGTTCAGTTTCCCCCTGTTCTGTTATTATAATGGTTCTGCCTAGGGCTCCCTTCCCGCCTTTCCCCCTCACAGTTATCTGTCAATC
>NW_005054979.1:5169-28755 GCF_000277835.1 Geospiza fortis
GCAGTTGCCTGCAGCCATCACCCTCTCCTAATAAAACCCTTCCCTGCTGCGGACAGCTGTCGGACTTCTTTATTTCTTGGTGCCTAGCTGGAGCGGCTTCTAGCCTTCAGCCAAGGGCAAAGCCTCCTCACCTCTGATGTGGGGAGGTCGTCCTTAGGCAGCAGCTCGCCAGAGCCAGTCTCCATCCCAGAGCCGTGCCCGCTGCCACAGCTGCTGTCAAGCCAGACTGCTGGCTGGTGCTGAGCTAGCCTGGGCTTTGGATTCCCGCACCCCAGCAGCAAACCTCAGTTGGTCATCAGCAAACAGTGTGATTTATTGTTCAGAGCTTACTTTTATAGGCAATTCAAAACTCCCGGATCTAGACAGTCCATTGGTTTAGTCTTTACGCCCCCTAGAGTCTGAACCAGTGAAATGCTTGTACTTTAGGAGAGATGCTATTGGTTGAAACCTCTATCAGTCAGCCCAGAGGCCGGTTCATGGAACTGGGCTGGCTTTCTTATTTATAACTGGATCAATGCTCAGTACAAGTCAGCTTGTACTGCAATACAGGTCCAAGAGAATAAACAATGTGGACTGAAGAGAGAAAAACAAGAAGGATGGGACTTCATAACCTAAAGCTATAACTAGACAATTAACTCCAATATGCTAATGGACCAGAACTTATAAAAGTGAGACACTTCATGACCGGTCAACCATTTTGTGTCCATTTTGGTTCATCTTCGGTGTAGCCCTGGCTGGGCTCCTGTACTGCCCAAGGGGTATCCATTGAGGCCTTTTAATAAATGCCTACTTTATTCTTTAACTCCATCTAGCCTCTGTTCTAGGTCAGCCTTCACAAGGCATTGGGGGGGCTGGTTTTGGGGGGAAGCAAAAGGAATGTACCTCTGGAAGTGTGCCATTGTGTCTCCCTCTCTCCATCAGGGATGTTGTTAGGATCAGCCAGTCCCCTGTCGTTGCTGCCCATCTGCTTCCTGTTCCTCTGAGATGTGACTTGGAGAGGCAGTTCTGAAAAAGCAGCGACTTCAGCTCAAGAAGTGGTGCTGAAAAGTGACACTGGTGTGGGAAGTTGCAGAACTGAGCCCCTGCAGAGTGGTACTGCTCCAGGAAGCAGCTGTGTAGAATCAAGTGCGGCATGACATGGACAATCTCATTTTTGGGGGTGTGTCCGCCATTGTTTTCTGTTTCAGCAAGCATCCACCATCTTTGTCTCAGGAAACCATCTGGCACCAAGCTAGGGAGGGACCACCATCTTGTCTTTGTCCTGGCAGCCATGCAGAACTAAGTGGAGGTGATGAACACCTTCTTTTTGCATGTAAAGCACCTTCTCTTCTTGTATACTTTTGCTATTAATATTGCTGCTGTTACTGTATGTTTATTCCATTGTCGCAGACATCCTTTTTATGAAAAATCCTTTCTTAGGATTCTGAAGCTGAGAAGTTTCAGGAACAAAATGTAAACAATAATTATCTGTTGCTGTGGAATGCAACAGGTGGATCTGTGATTGGTCTCCTGTGGATGTTTGGGTCCGGTGACCACTCACAGCAGAGCCGGCTCTCGTTCTCTGTCGGAGCCAGCTGCCTTTGTTATCATTTCTTTCTATTCTATTCTTAGCTTAGCTAGCTTCTGAGGAAACCTTTCCTTCCTTTTCTTTTTAGTATAGTTATAATGTAATATATATATATCATAAAATAATAAATCAAGCCTTCTGAACATGGAGTCAACATTCTCGTCTCTTCCCCAATTCAAGAACCCTTGTGACCACTGTCACATTCCATTGCTGTTTACTTTTGGTAAATTGTTATCTCAACCCATACTCTTCACCTTTGTCTCACTCTTGATGGAGAGTGTGGGAGGAAGAGGAGTGGCCTATTTGGAGTATAATTTCCGACTAGTGTCAAACCACCACATTCAGTTGGTGCCCATTGAGGAGAACAAGAGGGCTGAGATAACAATCTAAGTATTTGTGTATTAGGCACAGAAGTCCCTCATTACAATGTCACCCAGCCTGTCCACAAGGTTGTGGTACCTAACCCTGTCTATATTATCATATATGCACTATGTGTCCATCACATTGATCTTTTCCAGAGCAGGGAGAGGGATCAGGATTGCTCTGTTGGTATACTGTGTGATATCAGTTCATGGCATGATAACATCAAGGGCAGTGGGGGTCATTTGGGATGTGTATTCAGTGTTGCTCTCCTGCCCTGGCCTTGGCTGCTATATCTCGGGAGATCTGTTAATAATCATACCAAGCCTGTGGGGGGAACAGGGGAGGATGATTTTTCCAAGCCTTTCACCCCCTTCTCCTTCTTCAGGCCTTTTACAACAGCTTTTGAGAATTTTGAATTCCCTCTGGATGTTAAGGAAAGGGTGTTCTTCTTGCCAAGTCTGCCAGGTGTCCTCTGTTGTCCACACCATGTTTAGAATCAAGAAAGAGATTTCTAGGGAAGTGGCCCAGACACCTGCCCCGGGGGTGGATAGTCATGAGTGGCATGGAATGTGAGAGGAAATGGGCCAGCTTTTGAAGGATTATTCTGCTCCAATGGTTTGGAGGTTCACCCCTGAAAAAATACAGAACCCTGACAAAGTGGAAGAATACTTCAAAGAAAATCACTGTGGCAGTTCCCAAAGAGAGGCAACTTATTGCAGTGTGCTTGGCCCTGGCTACTACTTATTGGACACTGCTTGTAATTAGATGGCACCCTCAGGGGGAGAGGAAGGAAAGCAGATCAACAGGCACTGTGTCCACTCAAATTGCAACTGAACCAGAGGGACAACCCATACCAGCAGCAGTTCCCCTATAGAGAAGAAGAAATCCAAGACAAAATCAGTTCACATAGTGAATGATGAGGAGGAAGTAGGGCCCTCACAACAGGAGGAAGAGGCAGGGCCAGAGAAAATCACCCAATCCTTATTCCCAGGTGAACTGTGAGATATGTGAAAAGATTTCAGCTGCCATCTGGGTGAGCCCCTGGTGACCTGGCTGCTCAGATGCTGGGATATCATGGCCCATGGTGTGACACTATATGGTAATGAAGCCAAGCAACTGGGATCCTTGTCCCAGGATGTGAGCATTGACCAGGGCACTGGGAAAAGAACAGAAACTCATCCTCTGGAGTCTATGCCTGTGAAGCATGAGGGAAAAGTATCTTTGCAAGGATGAACTTTTAATGCACTGAGATAAGTAGAACACCATGGACCAAGGTATCCAGTACCTGAGAAAATTACCTGTGCTGGAGGTAATCTATAAGGATTCAAATAATGAGCAATCCCCCATAAATCCAGATGACACCCAGTGTATACAAACCATGTAGCAAAATTCTTACAGAGCGCACCAGTGTCATACTTATTGGCAGTGATGTCATTGTTTTGCTTGTGGGCAGGGTCAGCACAAAAGACACAAACACCAACTTAAGGAATAAGTGTAATTTACTATAATGAAAAATTGCAAAGAATTACAAAAGGATAAGCTAACCAATGCACCTAATCATTACTACAAAAGAATGCCTATAGTGATTAAGAAAAATACATCATCAGTTACCCTAATACTTTAGCATCATCCAGATCAGCACAAGCTGAGGGAAGCTTTTACAGTAAAGGTCTGGAGAACCACTCCCAGCAATTGGGAAATCCTATGGTGTATCCATCTACAAGCAAAGAGGCTGCCGACTTTGCTGTAAGAGGGTCCTGTTTTTATACTGTAAATAAACAAGCTACAATAATTTCTAGTGTGGGAACATCTGGTTTCATTCTCCTACTGGGTTTCTCCCAGAGCCTGTCCAGGCCTCAAGGAGGAATGCGAGAAATGATACTCACTTTCAAAAAATTTAAAAGGTTTATTAAACCTTGTAAAAAATACAACAGAAGACTGAATAGAGGAAATATTATGGCACCGGGTGCAAAGGATTTTTCCCACCATGTGCTCATCCACACAATGGAGGTTTTGCCTTTTTACCCTTTAGCCCCTCCCAAAGTTCTGTCCATCAACTCCTTCTTTGCTGTCCAGTGGTGGAGTTTACTTCCTTAAATCTTGATTGGAGGTCAGGTGCTGCCATAGTGACAAATCAAATGTCCTCCCAAATGTCCCAAACCCAGGCCACCCCCTGATAACAGCACAGGGAGGTAAAACATAATTGCAAGTCTATAAAACTTAACATATATCCATGATATTTACCTTTTGATGGTGAGAGTCAGCCGTGGCATTGCTCATCTATCACACCCTGGAGCCTGCCACAGATGTCCTGAGCCCTCCTGGGCTTTGGTTGCTCTCCCATGCTGGTGTTTCCCTTCCACATGAGGGGTTTTCTGGATTTGTGCCCTGCAGGAAACTGAGGAAGCCTCATTCCAAACATGGGAGCAGCTCCTGTGACCTCCTGCCTGAAACTGGATTTTACTTTACTTCCTTGGCCAGGGAGTCACCATCCTTTTCTTTCACCCTCATTGCTCAGAGATTGCTGAGCAGCACAGAAATATTGGCATTTCATCTTTTCTTTTCAAAATCTTGGGGAAAGCATCTCCAGAAGAGCTTTCTATTCCTCTTTTTTTATTTTTTTTATATATATTTTCTGAGAGGTGAAAGAGAAAATGAATTAGCGGCAAAGAAAAGGGAGCAGGTGACAAATGAGAAGAACAGGGCTGGAATTTCAAGATCAAATCCATCAAATCCCCTGTGAGGGGCCAGCCTGCTGGGGTGAACTGGGCTGGGGTGACTGGGAAAGGAAAGCAGGGCTGCTGGGGGAAGGAAATGGGGCTGGGCTGTCCCATCTCCCCTCACAGGGAAAATAGGGAGCCCAAGAAATGTATTGTTTTTGCAGGGAAGCCCCAGAAAAGGAAGGAATTATGCATCTGACTCCATGTTCTCAGAAATCTAATTTATTACTTTATTGCAATATATTATACTATACTATATATACTGTATTATTACTTTATTATAGTGTATTATATTATACTGTTATTATATTAAATATATATAGATATATTATATATATCTATATATTATATATCGCTGGGTTTTGGTGCCTCTGCCAGCCACAAGCTCATCTACAAAATGGCTGCTCTACTTTTTATACCCCTGGGGATTGCATCAGGCAACCCTGGCCCCTCCCAAAGTCTGTCAGTCAACTCTTCTTTGCCATTCATTGGTGGAGGCTTCTTTCTTGCAACATGATTGGAGGTCAGGTGTTGTCATGCTGCACCTCCTTGTAACAAGCCTACCCTCTTCTCAAATGTCCTATGCAAGGGCACAGGTATACGCCCTCCCTCCACATGTCCCGACTACTAAGGCCATCTCTTGGCAACCATATGGGGGGGAAGGGGGACTATAGGGAGAACAGAGGACATCCAAATAGCAAATCATAATAACATAACTATACATCAATAAAAGTTTCCTTAACATACACATAATATTTATCTCTTAATTGCAAGAGCCAGCCATCACATTACCCATCTATAACAGTTGGAAGGTTCATCTAGAGGTCTACTTTGGCTTAGGGCCTGTTCAGGCCTTAGTGCTTCAGTCATGGAAGGAAGGAAAACAAAGTGTGGACAATTTGTTTAACCAAACTCCAACTATCTGAAGAAACTATCTCCACCCAGATACGGGTCTGCATCTTATCTGTGGAAAGACTGTCCAAGGACTTCCAACAATTTAAAGACGAAATTAAAGAGGACTACCAGAAAATTAAGAAGGAGATGTCCCATTCCTTGCCAGTAGTGACCAGAGTCCCTGCTATTAGAAGCAGGCACCCCCCTCCTTGAGAAAGAGGGGACACACCATGAGGTAACCTGTGGTTTTACCTGCATGACCATGGAGAAGACATAAGGAGGAGGGATGGAAAACCCACCTCTGCTGTGAAAAACGCCAATCACTTGTTTTCAAAATTTTAAAAGTTTAATAGTAATAAAAATGATTATAAAAATAGTAATACAATCAGAGTAATAATAATTTGGACAATCAGGATTTAAGACAATATGAGACAATAAAGACAAAGAGTTACGGACGTCCGGGTACCTTTTTCCAGGCAGCACGGGCCCAGGAAAAAGGACACACCTTTAACAAAAGGAGTAATCTTTAAGAGCAATAGCCTGTTGCATATTCATACACTTCATACATGATGCATAAATTCTTATTCAAACACAGGATTTTTGTCTGGTCAGTGTCAACTTCTCCTTTCTAACACCCATGGCGCCTTCGAGGCGGGAAGCAGTTTGTTTCTTCTGATAGGAAAGCAATAAATTCTTCTCTTCTGAAAGATTTAGGTGTCTTGTGGCTGTTATCTCGCTGCGAGTCCTCTCTTTTAAACAAAGCATCTTATATAGCATAGTTTCTATTTTAGCAATTTTTTATAACTTAAAACTATACAGTACTTAAGAGAATTAATACAGCATTACTTGCTAACACAACACATATAATATTCATTTTAATATTTGCGAAAAGCCAATCATAACATACATGCATTTCTCACATCTGCCCCAGCAGCATGGGTACGTGAGTTGAGAGGAAGAATGACCACCAAAGGAAATTATTTGAGGACAAATGCCACTTTAGTTTCTGGTGGGCAAGTCCTCAGGCAGAGTAGAAGGGATGATGTTATGTCCGATCCTCTTAAAGGGACCTCCAGGTTGTATTTACAAGAAGTGAGTAATGAGTACTATGCCCAGAATTAGAGGGGCCCTGCCTCCATCCAGATGGAGGAAAGGGACAGTCGGATCTATTGGACTGTGTAGATCTGATGGCCAAGCACATCAGACTCACAAGAGCATAAGGCTTTAGTTGAGACCGGTCCAAAATGGACCCTGATGCCATCAAGATATGTAGAGGCAGAATCCATCTGTATTTCTGGTATGATGGGGATCCTAACAGCTCACTGTACTGGAAGCCAAATTAAGTCTGACTGGGAAACAATTGGCAAAAACACCCCATTGTGACTGGTCTAGAGGAGCCGCATATCCTCTGCATAGTTTACCTAAGGGAGTGTATTTCAAAGACCCAAAAGAACATCAGAGGGCTTTTGGGATAGCTGTTGTGGAGACAGAAGTGAGAGGAAAGATGTGTGCTAATGTCTTTACAAATAATTTGATGGGTGAAAGCATGGATGCTAATGTCTTTGAAATGGGTCTTAATGTCTCTACCGACTTTGGGCAGAAGGTTCATTACTGGGCCCAGACAGCTTGGCTCCTGAAACAGACAAGGGTCTGCACAACCCTGAACATCTGAACTTTGGGGTAAAACAGTAGGTGCAAGGGGATGATATGGGGTAGGCGGTTCAGGAAGGCTGTACTTTCCTAGTATCTTAGCCAATGGGGAAAGGAAGAGGGCAATGTGAGAAATTACGTTCACCTTTAAAAATGTCAAAGGTTTATTAAACCTTAACAAAATACAACAAAGGACTGAATAAGGAAAAATTACAGTGCTGAGAGCATGGAACTAAACCACCATGTCCTCACCCACAAAATGGTTGCTCCGCCTTTTATACCCCATGGTGTTGCATCAAGTAACCCTAGCCCCTCCTTAAGTCTGCCAGTCAACTCTTCTTTGCCGTCTATTGGTGGAGACTACTTCTTCGTAACTTGATTAGAGGTCAGGTGTTGTCATGCCACGCCTCCTAGTAACAAGCCTACCCTCCTCCCAAATGTCCCGACTACCAAGGTTGTCTAGAGGCAACAATACAAGGGGAGGGGAAAGGGGACTATGGTGAGAACAAATCAAAATAACATAACTATACATCAATGTGAAAAATGTTTTTGTGATTCGTTTCAATTGGCAGTGGAGTCAGCAAATGCTTGTATCTGCTCTGTTGAAAGTGGATGCATTCCCTGGGATAACTACAAAGAAGAGTTTTGAAACTTTCTGACCGAATAGCCAAATAAAGCATCGAAATAGAAGAAGTATAGTAAAGAGATGAGGTAGAACGACGACTGATGCTTAGAATACAATAGAGGAAGTTGTGGTAAAGCTAAAGGGATATTGCGACAAAGCGACTCAATGCTTATGTATAATAAAAAGCTTGATGCACTTGACAAAAACCATGTAGCAGACACTGGTAAGGCCTCCCTCCAGATGACCACAAGAAGGACAGGAAGCCAACGACCACCTGGAAAGATTAAGAAATTGCTGATCCCAGCTTATTGATATTTGCTGATTTGGACTAACACAAGCACACTAGAAAATGCTTTGTAGGCTTAAAAACAGTATATATACTCTGGTGAACTTGTAGTGGTATGTGCCGTGAGTGGAGCGGTGACTCCCCGGCCACCCAGCGCTGCTTGCTTGCTTTCTTTAAAATAAAAGATATAGAAATAAAATTCGGTTTGGCTATTGAAATTTTATATCAATCAATAAAATGTCTCTTAACATACACATAATATTCATCTCTTAATTGCAAGAGCCAACTATCATGTTACCCATTGTCTTGGTTTGAAAAGACAGGTGTCTGCTAAGGAAGGCAGGAGCCTGTCTTGAAATGGAAAATGTAAACCCCCTCCTTCCAAATTATTATAATTTTGAAATGAAGGGGCTCTCAGGCAAAGATATGGGAATAGGAATAACAGTTCTTTAATAGCAAAATTAAAAATACAAATGTAATAGTACAAAAAAACACTGACAGAGTCAAAATATGACTTGACACCCTGTTGTTCAGGGTGTTGGTAGCAGTCTGATTAAATGGCGGCTGCAGGCCTCCTGGAGTGGATTCCTCTTTGAATCCAGTACGAGAAGGCTAACTGTGGTGTTCTAAATCTCAGATTATATCTAAGAAGGAATGCTTGGCTCCTCCCCATGGGCGGAGCATCTCACAATGGGATGATGTAATTTTATCAGTAATGCAGTGAGATTAAATGACCCATTAACATAAGATATTTCCCGGGGGGGGGGAGGATTGGTTGTGGAAGAGATAAAGAAAACTGCCCAATTAACAGAAGATAATGGCCCCACCTCTAACAGATGGCAATAGAATAGACACCCCTAGTACATCTTGCAACCTAAGACATTATCTACCCCTTATTCAATTACTATCTGCATTATACCCAAACAAATAAACTCTAGACAATGAAACTTTACACACAGTTCCTACTTAAGACTAGGTTTCCCTGTAGTACACCATGGGCTTCCCTATCCTTCTGCATGACCTACCAAGTGTAACCAGGTCCTTGAACAAAAACAATCCCACAGATGGGTTTGCCTTTGCCTGAGGTGGGACTAACCCAAACAATTTTTCCTAAGATACCTTTCATGTGTACCATAGGTGAAACATGGGGTCAGAAACTAGAGGATATATATTAATCACAGAAATTAGAAGGTATTGATTAAGAATAGGTACATAGATGATGGACATTGCTTAATATTTGCTGCATCCTTAGTTGCGTGAGAAAGGAAAGGAATACGTGCAAAACAGCAAGAAAGAATGCAAGAATGCCTGATAAGGGGAAGGATGTTTATCAAGAACAGGATACAGTATGCAAGGATGCTGAGATAGCGAGGCTCCTATGAGCCCCTGAAGCCAGATGAATCTGGACTCCTGGCTTGGACAGTTGCCAAAAGATCAGTAAGCATGGGCAAGGCAGTAGGGTCTGAAAGTCAACCATGAGGAAGACAACTTTACTTCATCCCCTACAACCCCCGACACCCCTGAGACAACCACCAGAGACAACTGTGCAGGTGCAAAGGACTGATAAGATGATTAGCATACATAGTAGAGAGGAAGGGGAGACAGGAAATTATCTGTTGTGCAACCTGATGAATATGTAACATTTTAGTGGATAAAAGAAAAGGAGAACCTGAGTGTACCAAGGGTTATGCATGTCTTTGTGGAGATATCCCCATGCGTCCGGCCTAATAAAAGCATATCTGTTTTAAAATTCATTTTGCCTTTGAGTTTTAGAGTGTGTCTCTGCATGTCACAGGGACTTTATCTCCATCCACTATGTGCTAGGGTTCAGACTGGGCAAGACCATCTTGACTGAAGTACCCTCGGGTGTTCACTATTCTCTCAGGGGTGCCATGTCTCCACAGGATTTGCTTTTACAGGCCCAGGATGGTGTTCCGGGCAGTAGCGTGAGGCACAGGGTAGGTCTCCAACTATCCAGTGGTGGCTTCCACCATGGTTAGCACATAGCACTTGCCTTGGTGGGTTTGGGGAAGGGTGATGTGGTTAATCTGCCAGGCCTCTCCATACTTATAATTGAACCATCGCCCACTATACTATAGGGGCCTCACCCGCTTGGCCTGCTTGATCTCAGCATGTCTCACAGTCATGGATAAAGTGAGAAATACTGTCCATGGTTAGATCTACCCCTTGGTCTCGTGCCCACTTATAAGTGGCATCTCTGCCCTGATGACCTGAGGCATCATGAGCCCATTTAGCTAGGAATAACTCTCCCTTATGTTGCCAATCAAGGTCTATCTTGGACACTTGTGTCTTTGCAGCCTGATCTACCTGCTCATTGTTTTGGTGTTCCTCGTTCGCCCGACTCTTGGGGACATGGGCATTTACATAACGGACTTTCACAGGTAGCTTATCTACCCGAGTGGCAATATCTTTCCACTCATCAGCAGCCCAGATTGGTTTTCTCTTATGCTGCCAGCTGGTCTTTTTCCACCTTTCCAGCCAGCCCCACAGAGCATTGGCTACCATCCATGAATCGGTATAAAGGTAGAGCTTTGGCCACTTCTCTCTTTCAGCAATGTCCAGGGCCAACTGAACGGCCTTGAGTTCAGCAAGTTGACTTGATCCTCCTTCTCCTTTGGTAGCTTGTGCAACCTGTCATGTGGGGCTCCATACGGCTGCTTTCCAGTTTCATTTCATCTGTACGATGCGACAGGAACCGTCAGTGAAAAGAGCAAATAGTGTTTCTTCTGCTGGTAGTTGGTTGGATGGTGGAGCTTCTTCAGCCTGTGTCACTTGTTCCTGCTCCTCTTCATCAATGAAACGAAAGTTTACACCTTCTGGCCAGTTTGTAATTATTTCCAAAATCCTAGGGCAATTTGGGTTCCCAATTCAGGCATGCTGTGTGATGAAGGCAGTCCATTTGCTCTATGTGGTGTTGGTGGCATGGTGAGTAGAGGGAACCTTTCATTTAAACATCTACCCCAGTACTGGTAGTCAGGGTGCGAGGAGTTGTGCTTCTGTGCCAGTCACCCTTGAGGTGGCCTGAACTGCTTCATAGGCGGCCAGGATTTCCTTCTCTGTGGGAGTGTAGTTGGCTTCAGATCCTCTGTAGCTTTGGCTCCAGAATCCCAGTGGTCAGCCTTGA
Source organism: Geospiza fortis (assembly GCF_000277835.1). Classification (NCBI taxonomy): domain Eukaryota; kingdom Metazoa; phylum Chordata; class Aves; order Passeriformes; family Thraupidae; genus Geospiza; species Geospiza fortis. The sequence continues at coordinate 16,420 of NW_005054979.1, forward strand.
GTCTCCCCAGGCACTTTCTGCCACAGACTCTAGGACAAGCCCTTGTTCCGGAAATCATTCTTCTTCTGGGTAACCAGGTAGAGGGGGCTCATGATCTGGCTGTACTCGGGAATATGCATTCTCCAAAAACCTGTGGCGCCTAGGAAAGCCTGTGTTTCCTTCTTGCTGATCGGTGGAGACATTGTGGTGATCTTATTGATGACCTCAGTGGGACTCTGATGCTATCCCTCTTGCCCCTTTACTCACAGGAACTGGATCTCTCGGGCAGGTCCTTTGACTTTGCTCTTCTTGATGGCCAATCTGGCTTTCAGCAGAATCTGGATGATACTCTCTCCTTTCTCAAATACTTCCATTGCCATGTTCCCCCACACGATGTCATCTGTAGATGTAACAATCTGGTCAGAGAGAGAGAAAGCTAGATAAGCTTTCCCATGGATTGGTCTGAGGGATCTGGAGAGAAAGAATTGTAAACAATCCGCAGGGGGTTTTGTGATAAGCTGTTTTGCTCATAAGGTTGTTTACAGATGGGTGGCTTCTTAATTAGCCAATGGTGATGGTGTTTTAATTAAAGGACCAATCAGGTCCACCTGTAGGGAACTAGAGTATAAAAAGGATTTGGTTTCTTAATAAAGTGGATTAGCCTTCTAAAACCACATGGAGTGTGTTACTAATTTATCTATGTAATTTCTGACTCAACAGTGACAGTCATCGATGTACTGCAGGTGTTCTGGAGCTTCACCCTTTTCCAGTGCAGCCTGGATCAGTCCATGGTAGATGGTGGGGCGGTGTTTCTACCCCTGGGGCAGTCAGTTCCAGGTGTACTGCATGCCCCTCCAGGTGAAAGCAAACTGAGGCCTGCATTCTGCAGCCGGAGGAATGGAGAAAAATGCATTGGCAATGTTAATAGTGGCATGCCAGTTTGCCACCTTGGACTGATTGAAAGGCGAGGCCACACCCACAAAAGGACTGAACTACAGAAGGACTCTCTCTGAATTTGCCATCTCTTCAGAGCAAGGAGAAGTTTTCCTGTTTTATATTATCCATTCTTTCATGTTTGTGAGTACTTAGCTTGTGAAATAAAGTTTTTTCTGCTTTTCTCCAAGGAGATTTTTCTCCCAAACTGGTTAGGGGAGGGGCTGCTGAAATTTGCTTTCTAAAGGAGACCCCTTTGGCAAGTGTGAAAAACACGTTCACTCTCCTGTGAAAATTTAAAAAGTTTAATAAAGGACAATAGGAGACAAGGACCATAGGGCAAAGGTTATTATGGCTGCGTGCATCTTGGCACTCAGCCAAGACTACACCATCACCTTCAGGGATACCACTTAAATGCTTTTTCCATTACATCAGTCCTTTGCATATTCATAGACCCTCATGCATATCCATAAACTAGTTTACACGTTCCAGGAACTATTTTACATGGCCCCTCCTCGGGTCCGCCTTTTTAGAGCATGCGTGTTTCTTGGCTGTGGCTTTGGCTCCTTCTCCTTACCACTTCCAGTTTGGGCCTTGGTCCATACTGTCTTCAGACAGTAAGTGCTGATAGTTGGCATATCTGTAGCAGGTGTCCTCATCCTGTGTTCATTGGCTGTTATCCCATCCAAGCAGGCATTTTAACACAAGCATACTTATATCAGCTATTTCACTTCTCTAAGCTTAATTAACAACAGAAATAAAAACTATATCTTTATAGCAAAGTTACTTTAACATCACACATATAAAATCCATTATAATATTTGTGAAAAGCCAATATTATAATATGTATATATAAGAGAAGTTGCCTCCCAAATCTGTCCCAAACCAGGACAATGTGGATGTCAAACAGGGTCATGTTAAAGGAATCTTAGTACAAGAGCATGGGGGAACATGGTGGCCTGTTGCTTATTTTTCTAAGCTGTTAGATATTGGTGCTATGATGACCGACGGGCAGGAAGACTGATGCGCAGAACTCCATGATATCAGAAGGCTAATTAATTACTTTATTATACTATATTATACTATAACTCTATTACAGAATATTACACTAACAAGAACTATCACTAACTAACTCATGACTGTCTCCAGACCAACAGTCCACACAGCTTGGACCTGATAGGCTAATTAACATAAACAATCTCCACCTGAATCCAATTATCAAATTCCTTCAGGTAAACAACCTTCCCAACACATTCCACATGGGCAAACACCAGGAGCAGCAAATGAGATAAGAATAGTTTTGGTCATTCTTTTCTCTGCTTCTCTCACAGCTTCTCTCTGTTCAGAGGGCATGTGAATACCACAGTTAGACCCAGTATCGAAAGAGTGGCCTCATTGTCTGCAGAATTTTGCAGCCACAGCTTTGATGGTAACAAAAGCCCGAAAACTGACAGCAGGAGGATTTTTTGTTGTTAAAGTGTCCCATCAAGTGAAGGCTTTGTTAACTGAAAGAGCCTCTAAGTGGATGACCAGCACTCGATTATTACAGTATGAAACCTGTCTGATGGAACAGGAGCATTTAGAATTGAGAAGTAGGAGGGAGTTTAACCCAGCCTCCAGTTTAATTGGCCCCGAGGAAGGAGTCTTAAAGGAGACACGACTGTATCCATGTAACACATCTCCAGACCCAAGCTAAGGAAGATACCCCTCTGCCAAAAGGGGAAAAGGTGTTTATTGATGGATCTTCAAGGATAGTAGGAAGGAAAAGAGTTACCGGATATGTTATAGAAATGGGAAGGGAATTGCAAAAAGGGAGAAAGCTACCATGCACATGATCAGACCTAAATGCAGAACTACATGCCTTAATAAGAACCTGTGAATTGTAATCAAGGAAAAGTGCTAAATATATTTACAGACTCAAAGTATGCATATGTGGTGGTACATGCTTTTCAAATCTGTGGGAGGAAAGAGGTTTGTTAACCTGCAGAGGAAAAACGTTGGCTCATGAAAACTTAATTACTTGCTTGTTGGGGGTGGTGAATTTACCAGAAAAGTGGCAATAATACACATTAGGGACAACAGGCAGGGTGCTCGTAAATTGTGAAAAATGGAGTTCAAGATAAAGTATTTTTGGTAAGGTTTAATAAGGGATAAAATAAGAGACAGAAGTCCAGCGCTGGGGTGCTCCTGGTGGACAGCCAAAGAACACACCCCCGGCACATACAGTGTTACCTTTATACAGTTACATGGTTACATCGCTGAGGTACATGCATATTCATGTGTTTCATACATTATTTGAACATTCTTTCAAACTTTCTGATGTTTTGGGAACTCCTTTGTTTGACTTCTTTGTACTCCGGCTTAGCTGCATGTGTCAGGTCAATATATTTTATTTCTTCTTGTGTCTCCATTCTGCTGTTTCACATCCTCTGATAAAGATTTAGTATGTCCTCCTTAAATTTAACGTGGTATTCTCTAATTGTTCTTGGTGCTCTGGCTTGTGTCACGGTTGTCTTATCACTTGGAGGATTCAGTCGATGGAAAGGAGAACAACATGATCACTTTACACCGTTTGTTTGACTACATAGAGGTATTTTAACACCTAGTGTTCAGCTAAGGCCTATAATATAGTATGTTCACCCCACTACTATTTCTATAAACTATGCAGTACATACTTAAACTTATAGATTTTGCTATACTGACAAACAGCTAAATAAAGGTATACATGATATTATATCTGAATACTTATGATCAATGCAAAAACTAATATATATAAATGTGAAAGCCAATATCATATTGCAGTCCTCTATTTTTAACACTCAGAAGTGATAATAGGTACTCAACTGGCAGATGAGGAGGTTCGCAAAGCAGCAATTTTACCAGAAGTTTCTAAGATCCTTCCTTTGCTCCCTGTGACTCCACTGCTTCCAGAGTGTCAGGGATTTGACACTGGCCAAACACCAGTGCACCCACGAAAAACTATTCACTCATTCTCCTCTGCTGTAGTTGAGCAGAGGAGGGGGAAAGAAAAAAAAACCCAAAAGGCTCATGGAGTGAGATAAGGATTAGGAAAAAAAAACTTCAAGGGCAAAACAGGCTCAAAACTTAAGAAGCATAAAGAAAAATTTGTTAACAGAATTAAAAGAGGCTAACGAGAATTAAAATAAATCTTTAGAACACCTCTTCCCCTCCCCAGCCTTTTTTTCCTTCCCACCGACAGAGCAAGGAGACAGAACATGGGGTTTTTAGTCAGTTTGTCACATGCAAAAATCTTTCTTCGGTTCATTTAGGGAGAGGAGTCTCTTTTGCTATGCCATGGGGTCTTTCCCAAGGGAGACAGTTCTCTGTGAACTTCTCCACCATGGTTTTAATTTTCATGAGTAGCAGTCCTGCCCAACCTGCTGCAACGTGAGTCCCTCCCATGGGCAAAATAGTTTTCCTGAGCTACATGGCGTGGGTCATTTTAGTTCATGGGGTATAGCCTTTTAAGGATGAGCTGTTCTAGTTTGGAAGCAAGGGTCTTTTTCTATCTCTGGAAGTAAAGGTCTTTTCTCTCTGTTCAAGTTTCCTACTAAATTACAGCTTCTCAGCATCCATGCACTGCAGCATGAGCACTACTTCTCACAGGCTGCGCATGGATTCTGCATCCCCCCATGCACTTCATGAATTACAGGGAAACAGTTTGTTGTATTATAGTCGTCATTATGGCTTACAAAAGAATCTCAGCTCTGATGCTCAGAGCACCTCTTCCTCCCCTTCCCTCCTTTTTCACCAACCTTAGTGTTGCCATGTTGTTCTCCTTACACGTCTTCACCTTTTCCCTTTTTCTAACTCAGGCGAGAATTGGTGTCTGTAGGTTCATTTATTCTCAAGCTCTATTAATTGAAAAGTTCTTCTAGAGTTCCGCAGTGCTGAAAGGTTGATCTCGTGCAGGCTCCGCATTGGGAGATTGCTCACCATGCCTCTTGCTGCTGGTCATGTGGTTTCTGCTGGAACTGCGTGAGTCACGTTGAATCATGATTTTAAAGGGTTAAGATTTTAGCTGAGGGTTAGAACCAATTCATATTGAAGTTAGATACACCTACGATAGGTTAATGATTATTAGATGCTTAAGCTAAAGCTAATTGTTATATTATGAGCTCATTTGTAGAAGGAAGTGGAGCAAGTGAACCATTATAGGAACATATTGAAACCAGTAGAACAATGCCCGACACCTGGACTCTATATCAATCCGTCATGAAGCAGGGGGCCTTGGATTGTGCCAGAGGGTCACAGAGACATGACGAAGACTTTCCTGACTTCATCCCTGGGACCACTGACTCAATTCGAGACCACCGATCCAATTCAAGAGAAGTATTGCACACGCGTGAAGGACTAATAACCTCATTTTAATACAAAGCAGGGATGGGAGGTGCTGGGGTTATGCATATGTATTATTTTGGGAAATAAATAGAAGGCAAAAATCCTTGTGCAGTGCAGTCACGCATTTCAGGGACGACCCCACCTGTGCCGCCCTCCAGCGTAATAAACATACCACTTTCTAACTTTGACTAGTTAGAGAGTCCTTGTCCGTGATTTTCAGTTTTAACAATTCAACGCCTGCTGCCGGCTGCACTCAGCACCTCTCCTCGTGCAGGGCCACGAAAAGAAAAATCCTCTGCTGCTGCTTCTGCTGTTCTGTCCACAGCATGGCTGGCTAAGAGCAGCTAAATGAATAAAGTTCATTGTGAGCCATGCGGCTGCTCCTGGCCCCAACCAACCGCTCAGCCCCACCCAGAAGGGGCTCAGCAACCCCCTCAGGAAGGGGACTGGCGGCCCCCCCCACCACCCCTCCAAGGAGATAAAGAAAGCGGCCTTGCGCACCTTTTTTCCTTCTTAAATATGTCATCACAGAGGTATTGCTAACTTCTCTAATTGGGCCAGCCAATATGTAAATCATCAGAGCCTTTAAGGGATTGGCTCTGCTGGACATAGTGGAAGTTTCGAGGACCTTCTGTCTCAGAAGCAGCCTCTGTGGCTTCCTCTGCCTTCACTAAAAGCCAGATTGTGTTAAACTAACAGAGAAAATGTCTTTTCTACCAGAGGAGTTGGAGATCATTAAGGAGAGTCATGCAGAGGAAAGAGGCCATAATTGGTTCACAAAGGGCAGTAAACAATGGATACCAAAAGCTTTGGCCCTGCTAATATTAAAGCAACTCCATGAAGGCAGTCATTGGGGGTCTTGAAGATTAGCAGAGGCTTTCCTCAAGATATACGCTGCTTTGGGTCTTTTTGCTCTGGGAAAATGAGCTGTTGAGAGGTGCACAGTTTGTGCTAAAGTGAATAGCCAGACTACAAGAGAGATTGCAAGGGCGGGGGGGGACGACCTTGTCCTTTCCAACTATGCCAGGTAGATTTTACTGAAATGCCCCAAGCAGGAAGGCTCAGATATCTTCTAGCAATAGTATGTCTGCTAACAGGGTGGCCAGAAGCATTCCTGACTGCTTTAGCAACTACAGGATCAGTTATTAAAGTATTTTTAGAACAAATAATCCCAAAATATGAGATTGTGGAAGCAATAGACTCAGATAGGGGAACTCATTTTACAGGAAAGATCCTTCAGGGGGTTATGGCTGTTTTAGGAATACAATGGGACCTCCATATCCCCTGGAACCTGCAGAGCTCGACTCAGGTAGTGTTATGTTGATGTTACTATGTCTGAGACTTAACATAAGACAGACCACTTGTGTTTCTCAGAAAAACAGCCTGGTTTATTTTCCAGAGCTTTCTTTTATAGCCCATTCAAAACTCCCAGGTCGAGACAGCTCATTGGTCTATCTGTGTACCTTCAGACTCTGAACCAATACAATGTCTGCATCCTAGGAGAGCTCCCATTGGATGTGAGCTTCTGTCAGTCAAACACAGAGGCTAGTTTAGGGAGCTGAGCTGGACTGCTTATTATAACTTGATTAATGCTATCTACAGATCAGCTTGCAATGCAACAAGGTAGAAAGAATGAATGGGGAGATAAAGAAACACCTTTTGAAGCTGGTGATAGAAACCAAGATGCCATGGGTACGACTTTTGCCATTAACTCTGGCAAGGATAAGAGCCAGACCCAGAGAGGATATTCAATTATCTCCCTTTGAACTAATGTTTGGGATTCCTTACCCTGTCAGTTCTCAACCTGGTGGGGGGGGGGATGGTGGAGATAAGTGATGTATATGTAAACAGTATGTGGCCAGGATAGGGTCTTGTGTGAAATCTCTGATAGGAAGCTTAGCTGGCACAGACACTGCCTTTGGGCTTTGCTGTTCATAACATCCAACCAGGAGAATGGGTCCTGGTTAAGGAGTGGAAAGAAGCACCACTGGAGGCAAAGTGGCGTGGCTCATTCCAACTGTCACTGACCACAGAAACACTGCTAAGACAGCTGAACACGTTTGGACTTCTTGGCTGGAAGAAAAGGATGGGAGACCACAGCTAACTCTCTGCAGAAGTGGACCAGATTGATAAGCCCTGGGTATTAGTGGGCAAACATAAAATGTCATTATCTACCTTGTTCTCTGTATTTACTGTATTCTCTGCTTCTCTGTATTTACTTGCCACACCTGGTGCAGGGACCAGACATGGAAAAGTCGGGAGGGGATGTTTCAAATTTTCCAAGTTGTTAAAAAGGTTAAGTCAATAACAACTAGAGTTTGTAAAGACAAAGTGAGAAATAAGAAGAAGAGGGATTGAGAGGTAAGATGTGTGCTGGTGTCATTATAAACAATTTGATGGGTGTTAATGTCTCTGAAACGGGTCTTAATGTTTCTGCTGACTTTGGGCAGTGGGTTTGTTACTCGGCCAGACAAGGGTCTGCACAAGCCTGAGTTTCTGAACTTTGAGGGTAAAGTGACAGGTTCAAGCGGGGATATGGGATAGGCAGTTCGGGAAGGCTGTATCTTCCCAGTACATCAGCCAATGGGGAAAGGAAGAAGGCAACATGCGGCCGGGAGTTAGGATAAAAAAGAGGCTGTGCCCTTCCCAAAACCTTGAAAGAGAAAAACTCCGCGGGCATGCCCCTCAGTGGACTTTCTCCCTCGAATAAAGTTGAAGGACTCCTCTGTCTCCTTTTTGGACATAAGTGTCTGGCATTTGTGGATTTTCCTGACAGCGGCAAGGACATGGCACAGCTGGGGGTACAGCAGCAAGCGCTGTGCCAGCATCATAGTGGGTCCGGAAGGGCAAGTGCAGTTATCTGCATGTGGGAAGTGAGGAGGCAAACCAGGGAACCAGACAGCACTGGAAAGGGCAGCGCTGACAGGAGCAGTGCTGCGTCCCTGTTCCACGCACACGGCAGGATTTTCCCAGGGAGGCACGGACACCATCTTGTGCGCTGGTGGAGCCCTGCGAGCTGACTCAGTGCGGCTGCTACAGCCAGGGCTCCCGTCCCCTGTGGACCCTCGTGAGTTGATACTGTGCTGGAGAAAAGAACTGGGTGGACAGTTGGCCCTTTCCTTGGGAGAAGCTGCAGTATTTGCACTGGTTTGTGTGGGGGTGGCTGCGAGTTGGGCATGTCAGTCCTGCAGCTGGTCAATGGAACTCTCCCGTTTTCGTTATTTGTTATAAATGATCAAATCCGTAGCCAATTGATCAAAAAATTAACAACAATTTATTAGATAAAATGACAAAAAAAAAAAAATTTAAAAAATCTTACCGCAGCCAAGTCAGCTATCAGTCCCGGGAGCAGCAGCTGGGTGCTTTGGGTTCAGGCTGGCACAAGGTCAGCTTTTCCCCCAAATGCACACCGAGTGCTCACTGGAGCCAGCTTATATACAGTTTATTTAGCCCAGGGCAAGGATGACCACATATTTCTTTGTGTGTCTTTACATGCAAAGTTGGGTCTATACATGTGTACAAGTATACAAAGGCAGAAGTCCGAACTCAGACGACCGTCTGAGCACCCTGGTCGGAAGGATGTATTCACATGGAATGGGCAATGTCTGCTTTTGAGGGCTGTCTCCAAGTTCGGGGTCCTATGGATTCCTGTCTAAGTGATCTATTCCGGGAATGTCTAGATAGCATCTTTTCTTCTGCTTAGTATTCTGGGAAATCTCTGATGCCTCCAGGCAGAGCTTCTCCATATGTATTTCTGGTCTGGGAAGCTGCAAGTTCTGCCAGGAAACTTCCGATTCCCCCAGGCAGAGCCTTTAAGTAAAACTGCAGGCTTTATCATTGGAATGTGAGATGAATGTTTCCCCCTGGTCTGTAAAATCTTTACCTAGATTTAGATTTTTTAATATATATCTATTTCTATTGTTAAGGCATGAATTAACTTACTATATTTATAACATTATTCAAAATGTTGCCCCAATCCTGGGCTGTCATGGTTATTCATCTCAGGGGTTGGTTTGTTTTTTTTTACCATACCACCTTGTGACTGCCTGCATGGTTCTGATTGCTTTTTGTGATAAATTAAATCATTAACTCTTTTCTGTATTGCATATTTACAGTTCTTGTGTGTAGGCAGAAACATTCCCTTGTAATTTTGTTTCTCAAGGTTCTGTCTGTGTAATCACTGTCTCTATTCATGGGAAAGAGATGTGAGTTGTTACCAGTTATTGGGTGTTTTGATTTGTGTGAGAAACAAGGCTCACTCTTGAAAATTTTTTAATGTTTAATAAGGGATAAAAGGAACTATATCCAGTGCTGGGGTGCCTGGCAAACTGCCAGAAGCACACTGTTAGCTTAAAACAATTTTCTTATATACTTTTTCATTACATTGGTTAGATGCATATTCATGAGGATTATACATATTCAAACACTCCTGTGAGTTCTTTTACATGTTCCAGGAATTCTTTAGCTTTGTTTGACCCTTGACCAGTTGTGCAATAGTGTAGATTTGATTTTTGAGAGTCGTGTATGTCATTTCCTCACAATGTATATGCCATTTCCTCACAACAACAAACAGGGAATTATTGATAGCCACAGGGTCAGTAGCAGGAGTCCTTTTTACATCCTTTCTTTTGATGTTATCTGTGTGGTTCCTTCAATGTTATGTAATAATACGCAGAGTATTAACAGTTTTAGCTATTTCCACAAACTTATTTATTTTCGGTTAGTTACAAAAATAAAAGCATCCTGTACATGGTCTTTTTAAAATATTTTGCAAAAGCCTAAACTACAATATATGTTTATCACACTACTATTTATATAAGTTACACGGTGCATACAAAAGCTGACAGATTACACTATATTAACGCAGTTAAAAGGGGTTACAAATAGTACTATATTAAAATTGTGATCAATAATAACTTGTAAAAACCAATATATAAATGCAAAAGCCAATAACTATATTGCCATTTATAACAATCTGTCCCCCTTGTAAAGTGGGGGAGTTAAGCTCTTGTGAAGTCAGTAGGTTTGTGTTCCATTTGATAGTTAAGGAAACTTGTTTCATCTTGAGCTTGTGGGAAATACTTAATTTGTCCCAACCTTACTGTCTTTACAAATGCAAATTTTTCATGTTGAAAAAGAACATTTTTGGCTTTTGTTAAAACTTACTTTGTATTTTCACTAAGCTGTAGATTTTTACATGACTTTTTATTAGAGACATTTAAGGTTAATTGTGAGAAAGGAAGCCCACTCCTCAGTTAAAATTTAAAGAAAATTTCGTAAGAGACAATAGGGAACAAAGTCAATAAAGCAAAAAGAACAATGCCCGGTGCTTAGCCGCAGCCAGAGGCACATCAGTTGACACAGCAACACTCCTTATATACCCTGGGTATTGCATCAGCCTAATACATATTTACAAATGGTTATATATATATCCAAACATTTTAACATAGTTCCTCCTCCTTCCTGCCTTTTTGGAGCATGTGCAGTTGTCCTAGTTGTGCTCATTTGTTACTTTTTGATACATTCAACAGGTTTTGATTCCTTTATCGGTGTGGTGGTTTCAGTTCAAAACCAGGCAGAAACACCAATTTCATGTAGTGGTTTTGGTTTGCCAATTTAAGATTTCCCCTATTTTGAAATTTTCCCAGCGAACGCACCAAAGAATGTGGCGGGTTCGGTGCTGGCCAATCACGAATACACTCACTTCCTGCTGTGAGATAGGATTAGGAGAAAGGCAAAGCAGGCTCATAACTTTAAAAGGGTATAAAGAAGATTTTATTAAAAGCAACTAGGAGGAAAAAAAAGTAGTAAGAATCGGAACACTTATCCTCCCCCCACAACCTTTTCTTTCCCACTGACAATGTAAAGAAACTACACCCAAGATTTCCAGCCAGTTTACTGTTATAGTTATGTTTGTTCATCAAAATATGTAACGTAACTATAGGAGCCTGAATGTTATATGTCACAAGGCATGCATGGTATACTTAGCACGAAATCTGGTAACTGCACAGGCTTGTTTAACAGGAAAAGCACAAAACCCCTCGATAGGCACAAGCAGGAAGCCCTACCCAGATAGGGATCCGCTCGCTTGCAAAAATACAGAAAAATCGGCTGGGAAGCAACTCACGACCACCAAGAGGCAGGAAGGGACCCCAGCAACAGACCGGAGCAGGCGCACGTACGCAGAAGAAAGAAGCAAATAAAAGACGAACTCAGAGGGGTGGGCAGTTACGAGCCTTGGGAGAGCAAGAACTCCAGGCCGTCCAGCGCGCTGAACTTGCTTGTTATGCTTGCCTATTAAATTCTCAATTGGTATTCTGATTGGCTCAGAGAATTCTTGATTGGCTTAGAGAATTCATAAACTTACTTATAACATTTACCACCTCTAAAGTAGTCTTTCTTCAGTTCACTGAGGGAGAGAAGTCCCTCTCTTTAAGGTTATGGAGGCTTCTCCACAAGAGGGAAAAAAACAGTTCTCTTGTGGCTCTCAATTTCGTCACGAGTAGCAGCCGCCCGGGGAACTCTGCCATCATGAAATCCTTCCCATTGCCACAAGCCTTCCCACAGCTTGTCAATGGGCCATGTCTACTTATGGGGTATTGTTTTAAAGATGAACTGTTCAAAGGCAAAAGTCCTCATTATCTATCTCTAAAATCATCTTCATTTCTGGGAACAGAAATCTTCTCCTGGAAGCACAGGACTACTCTCTTTCTCTGTTCAAACTTCTCATGGGATCACAGCCATTTCAACATCCACTTATCTCAGCATGAAGGCTTTTGCTTGATATCAATTTGAACACTTTCATCTCCCCATAGTTTTGTGCGTTATACGGAAAAAGAGTCTTTTCTCTATAGCTTATAAGAGGATTTCAGCTCCAAAACAAGGCATCTCCTCCTCCCTCCCATCTGGGACTTAACTTCTTCCTCACTGATCTCGATGTCTTCATGCTGTTCCTTTACATGCTTTTATCTTGTTCCTTTCTCTCACTCGAGGGAGGATTGAAGCACTGAAAGGGTTAACATCACACCTGAGGCCTACCTGACCCGCTGGTAACTCGTGGCG
>NW_005054979.1:29002-33698 GCF_000277835.1 Geospiza fortis
CCCCGCAGACCCGCCCGCCCCCACCTGGCCAAGACAGGGCTGTGGCCAGGGCCCTTCACCTCCTCACTGACCGGAAAAGAAAGTTCCCGGAGTTTTTGGTTTTTAACATGTATGTTTCACAGAGGCGTGTCCAGCTTCTCAGTGGTTCCACAGACTGCCAGTTGCACAAAAAGCTTTGCATCACTTCCCTGAATTTCCTCCCATTCCAAACTAGGACAATTGGTTAAATGTTAACATTACAACAACTCTTCACCAACATTGGTATCACAACCCAACATTTGCATTAAAAGAACTCTAAACTTTTGCAAAACTTCTCTTACAAAAGTCACTATTATAAAACACATTGTATTCACTCTAACAATTGTGAAAGCCAACACTGTAATATATTTATCACAATCCTTCCTGTTCCTTTTCATAAATCATTTGGTTTGAGCAATAATTCTTGTTTTTAACTTTGGTGATGAGCTCATGTTTTTCATGAATCAATTTCGCTTCTTTGAAGGGGTCCTTTGTTTTGTCTTGTTTCTTTGTCACCATTATCTTTTGTGCCATTCTGGATATAGCCAATTTTGGGTCCATAGGCACTGCCACTACTGGCCTATCCTGGACTACGCTGGTGATTAGCCGAATAAAACAGGGAATCAGACAAGGAAGAAATAATAAACCAGCTACTGCGCATAAGAGGAAGAAGCTTAGCTTTTTCCACCATTCCATTCCCAATAAATTGTCCCACCACCTGGCTTGTAGTAATGATTCCTGTCGGCGATGAAGAGAGATGGGGAAGACTGATAGGTGATCAGAATCTGAATTTATCGTGGACTACCAATGCTTATATACTATTTTAGGAAGACTAGTAATGTTTAATACAATGGTTAGGTTAAAATCACATACACCAACTTATGCATATTGCAACATCTCTTGCTTGCAGAGTTTAATGACATTTTCTTTTTCTGGTAAACTTGTCTGACTTACTCTTCTTGCAGTCTTGATTTAATTCTCAAAGTTCCATTTCGTTTTGCCAAGGCATTTTGTTTATCAAATCTCTTATGCTAATAAGGTCCAAAGTACTCTCTGTTTTGTGTACCCCAACATCTCCCCCTTCTGTGTCAACCAAAACCACTTCTTTAATGGTCTTATTAATTAATGTCTGCACACATTGAAGCAAGCAAGGTGTCATGATTGATATAATTATTATCAAAATCATCACATGCATACCTATCCTAAAAAAATTTTTTAGCCAGGGTGCTAAACCCCAGCCACTAAATAGGTTATATAGCCAAGATCCAGATTCTACTCTTAATTTAAACACACTATCCATTAGCTGTTGTAGGCTTTTATGGATAGATTCTGAGTGATCAGAAAGGTTCATACAATACATTCCATCAAAATCTTCAAAGCTATGCCCTTGTGCTAAAAGCAAAAAATCTATCGCAGCCCTATTTTGCAAAGTAGCATGCCTTACACTATCAACATCCATTGATAGATTTGATAAAGCAGAGCTGGTGGCATTTGTCTGTTTTGCCAGCCAACAAGTTATATTTAATTGACTTAAAGCTTTTTTTGCAGCCATTCCTGGCAAAAGCAAAGAGGCCCGATTCATCTGGGTCTCAGACCACAAAGACCATTCATCATCACAGTATTCATCAAATGCACGTAAACTGCGTCTTATTCTGCGGAGATATTTGTGCTGTAAAATCATGGATGCATTAGGTGTTAGCACAGTCAATCATCCCAGACTACAGGGACCCCTTTTTATGTGTGAAGGGATAGCAGCCCAGGCCCGATCTCCACAAGCCAAAAACATTCCTGATGGCAGTCACAGGGGAGCATTACTGGATTTAGAGTGTCTGCTAGAAGTATAATTGCACTAAAAGGTTTGATTTTTATACATGGGGTGATAGGGAGAAACATCCCAAGCTTTAGACTGATTTCTTCCCATGTTTTTAAAATTAACACAAAAATCCATTTTTACAGAATCCAGGAGCTCAAATTCTTGGGGCTCAAAGGGTGCTTTAGGAAGGTGAGGGGTCCACTGATCCCATGCATCAACGGGATTTGAGCTCTGCACAACACTTTTGGTATTTTTTGTTATTGGCCAATTGTCTAGTGGCAAGCAGACTAGACAGGTGGAAAATGGATTTTCTGGGGATGCAGTAGCCAAGCATAGGGTATCTTGTTTTGTTAAATTATCCAGAGTTATCCAAACTTTTGTTTTGGGTTGGTCAACAGGCCAGGCTGTGCTAGAAAAAGTAAGTAATGCTGATAAGCATAAGCATAGCATCCGGTTTAACCCCGTGTTTTTTAACTATGTTGTAGCAAAGACCCCTTTTTAGATTTTAATTTCCGAGCATATCTTTTAGCACATTCCCTTTGAGAGGAATGACTGATTTGTCTTTACAAACAAGCTGTGGGTCTGCTGGTAGATAAAACTAGCACTGAGAGATAAAAGAAACAATGGGAAGGATTCCACTGACTGATGAATGGAAAAAGATACTTACCTTTACAAAAAAATTATAGGTTTGCTGATAAACGAAATTGGATATCGAAAGACAAAAGAAACTGTGAAAAACGCCAATCACTTGTTTTTAGAATTTTAAAAGTTTAGTAGTAATAACATGGTTATAAAAATAGTAATATAATGAGAGTAATAAAAATTTGGACAATTAGGATTTAGGACAATACAAGACAATAAGAACAAAGAGTTACAGATGGTCCGAGTACCTTTTTCTGGGCAAAATAAGCCCAAAAACGGACACACGTAACAGAGGATTAACCCTTAAAAGCAACAGCCTGTTGCATATTCATACACCTCGTACATGATGCATAAATTCCATTCAAATACAGGATTCTGTCTGGTCAGTGTCAACTTCTTCCTCTGAATCCTAACGGCATCTTCAGACCTGAGCGAGGCAGGAAGAAGTTAGTTTCTTCTGATAAGAGAGCAATAAATTCTTTTTCTCTGAAAGATTTAGGTGTCCTGTGGCTGCTATCTTGCTGCAAGTCCTTTCTTTAAAAAAAGTATCTTACATAGCATAGTTCCTATTTTAACGTTATGTTAGAACCTAAAACTATATTTAACACACTACTTAAGAAAATTAATACAGCATAACTTTCTAACATAACACATATAATATTCATTTTAATATTTGCGAAAAGCCAATCATAAAATAAGGATAAAAAGGAGGCTGCGTCCTCCAAAAATTTGAGAGACATCAGGGGCATGCCTCGTGGCCTCTGTTTTTATTCGAATAAAGTAAAAGGACTCCTCTGTCTCCTTTTTGGACATAAACCTCTGATGTTTGTGGATTAATTTTCCTAACAACTGCGGGCTCATTGGGGATATTTCCACTGTCTGGGGCCATGGGCAGTGAGCAGAGCTGAAGGCGTGCCTGACCCAGTTTGGGATCAGCTCCCCTTGGTGGCAGCTGGCTCTGGGTGATCGATTGGGTTCCTGAGACTGTCCAGGAGACAGACAAGTGACGGACCAGGGGGATCCGTGAAGAGTCCTCAGGGAAGGAGCACTGAAAATCTCACCGGTGAGTAATATGGGACCTTCGGGGAGCAAACCTGGAAGGGCACCCATGGAGGGTAGCACAGGTGAAACAAGGCACCAATGGAAGGTTGCAGGGGTAAAGCTGGGAAGGGGCCCCAGCAAAAGGGATGACAAGCCCATAATACCCCCAGAGAGTCCCTTGGGGAGAATGCTGAGGTCTTGGAACAGATTATACATTCACCCAGAGGTAACTATGAAGATCATGGTAAAATATTGTTATTTTGTGTGGCCAGAGTATAAGTTGCCAAAGGGCCTTATATGGCCACCTTATGGAACAGATAGAATTCATCTGTGTTGAATTTTGTGGAGGTATTTAGAGAAGAATTGGAAAGGATGGATTGAAAGGGAATGTGGATTGATATGGATTAGACAAGCAACAGGAGAAATCTATGTGTTAAGAAAAAAGGGAGAAGAGGAAAAAGGGGAGGAAGAGGAAAATGGTGAGGATTGAGATGTTTTTCAGCACCTTCCCCCATCTTGTCCTCCAGTGTTGCCAGCTGACCCAGGGCCAGCTGCAGGTCCCCTGTATCCTCAACTCCCAGAGCAAGGGGATCAGGGAAATGCTGTTCCTACAGCCCCACCTGAGAATAATGATGGTATGGAGGGGGGGGGGGGCATGTTGTATCTCCCCCTAGAACTAGAAAAACAACTCAATTTAGGCCATCAGAAGCCCCCCGGACCCAAGAGACAGGGGTACACCAGATGCCACTCCACCAAGATCCTTTGGGGGGGGTCAAGGGGGAGGGGTTGGGCCTGTACCACTTACTAGCCAGGATATAAGAGGGTTGAAAAAAGAATTACCCCCATATTTGTATGATCCCATAGGGGTGGGGGAAAAGATAAAGGAATATTTGAGAAATGCGGATTATACATGGAAAGATTGGGATTTTCTTTTGGGGATTTTGTTTGGGTCATCAGAGAAATGAATGATTTTGGAGAAAGCTTGGTAGCTGTGGGAGGATGAACATCCACAAGCAGCGGGGGGCACTGGACCTAATGTACTTACAGTGGATGATGCCATCCCCCAAGCTGACCCCCAGTGGGATCCAAATAACCAGGCCAGTCTGGCTCACCTTCACGATTACCATGCTTATTTGATTAGGGCAATTTAATCAACCACTCCCAGAACTAACAACATAGCTA
>NW_005054980.1:0-829 GCF_000277835.1 Geospiza fortis
CCATCACTGATGGACAGGTAGGACTTCTTCACATCCCAGTGCACATCTTTGTTATTTACTGCCAGGTCTCTGAGGAGGCTTCCAGGCTTCTGACCAAGATAATAAAACAATTCTCTCTCTTACAGATTTTCTTGGAAACTGAGTTGTTCTACAAAGGTATCCGTCCAGCCATCAATGTTGGTCTGTCTGTGTCCCGTGTAGGCTCTGCTGCTCAGACCAGGGCTATGAAGCAGGTAAGCATGAAACTACTGCTTCTCTTGCTAGAGATGAGTAGTGTGTAGGCCTTCCAACCCATTTCACTCTAAAGAACTGTGACTAGAGAGGGGATAAAGCTTTGGATTCCTTAGTGTTATGAAACTATAAAAGAACAAACTTTGGGGATCTCTTTGATATTTTCATTACTTGTTAAATGAGGTGGGGGAGAAAGGAAAATAGTATCTGCATAAAGATGTAGGATTATGTTTCTGTATGCTGAGCTGGGTACTGATCTAACTAGAAATAGAGAATGCTCTCTTAACCC
Organism: Geospiza fortis; assembly: GCF_000277835.1. NCBI lineage: Eukaryota > Metazoa > Chordata > Aves > Passeriformes > Thraupidae > Geospiza > Geospiza fortis. Next base: position 521 of record NW_005054980.1, read on the forward strand.
TGTGCTTTTAGTCCATATATGGAATTAGAGGTTTAATATCAGTGGTTACTGTTTTAGGGAGGCATGCTTATATTAAAAAGTGGGATATTTAGAAATGCAAATAATCATCTGTCAGAATCTTGAGATTCACTTTTCTGGGATAGAAAGTAAAGCTGACTTGTGACAACTGTCATCTGAAGATAACCTGCAAACTCCTAGATACCTTTGATCAAACTCAGTCTCATCTGTATCTTGTGTTATAGGTGGCAGGTACCATGAAGCTGGAATTGGCTCAGTATCGTGAAGTAGCTGCCTTTGCCCAGTTTGGCT
>NW_005054980.1:897-6495 GCF_000277835.1 Geospiza fortis
GGTGAGTGTCTTGAACTTAAAAAGTCTGCATTTCACATTAGTCTCTTGTGCTAACAAGATTGGTCTTTGTGGCAGCATTTACCATGTCCGTTCTGTGCACGTGGTCAATGCAGACTTGCTTGAACCATGTTGTATATATGCAGTTGATCTTCAAAGGAAGGACTGCATAGTACTGGTGTGTCCTGATGTGAGAGTTACTGGTGGCATGAGTGCTCTCTTTTCTGCAGTTCCCATGGCTATCGAGGAACAGGTTGCAGTCATCTATGCTGGTGTAAGAGGTCACTTGGACAAGCTGGAGCCCAGCAAAATTACTAAATTTGAGAGTGCTTTCCTAGCTCATGTACTGAGCCAGCACCAGGCCCTCTTATCCACAATCAGGTATGGATTTATCCTGCTTCATCCCAAGGATATTGATTTGATGGCTGGAGTGCAGATAATGGTCCCTGAACTGTTAATTTAGTGTATCCCAGAACATCAGGCTTTAAGCTGCCCGTACCAGAACTGGAAATTAAATCAGCCTTCCAGTTGTCTGGAGCACATCTTCATGACTTTAGTTCTTAGGAAATCCAGTTGATGCTTAAAATGGAGAAGGGGTCTTATGTTAGTAGTACAAATTCATGCATCAAACAGAAATGTTTTAATTAATCTACTAATTTTGTTAGAAACTGGAAGGTTTGCTGTGAAGCCTTTTTCTTTGTCTTAGGGATTGACCATCTATCTATTTCTGTGTCAGAAGTTTAACTAAACTCTTTCAACAGGACTGAAGGAAAGATCTCTGACCAGACAGAAGCTAAGTTGAAGGAAATAGTCACAAGTTTCCTGGCTACTTTTGAGGCATAAACATAAAACTGTTCAAACAGACCAGGCTCTTGTGATCCAGTGCTCCAGTTCAGTCAAAGATTTGAAAGTATGTGCAACTTGAATGTACAGATCTCAATGAGAATAAAAGTTCCGATGTAAAAAAGGCTTGTATATTCTGATTGCCTTCTGGCTAGCTGCTTTCACCTTTAAAACTGTGGAGGACTCCCTGTGACATGTGCTTGCTTAAAAGAACTCAGAAAAATTGGGGGCACCTTAACTCCCCAGCTGGATCAAACTCCCCTTACATGAATGAGGAGGTGTAGTGGTTAGTTTCTGGAGCTATGACCACAGTTCTCATTGTGACAGCTGAGGATTGCTCTTGCAGTTTTCATACTTTTTGCCAGGCAGCTGATCTCTGAGAAAGGCATTCAGCTGGGGAAACAGGTTATGTTGTCTTGTCATGGGTGGTAACTAGTTGGACCTCACAGGAATCTCTAACAGCCTGATACTGTTACAGAGTATTTCTTAGAATTGCTGTCAAACCTATCCTGGGGCCTGACTTTTGCAAGATGGGTTCTCTCAGAACTGGGGTCCTTGTGTCTCAGGACAACTGTAGTTGATTCTAATTCTGTCAGTAAACTGTCAGCAATTATTAGTGGGTGGGAGGGAGGTTATAATACCAGAACATTGCTTTAATTTCCCAACTTCCGCGTGCCGTGTGAGGCATTAGATTCCAGTGTTAGACCTATCTGGGATGTAGGAAAGTTAAAAGTTGCTCTACTTTGTATGGTGTATTGAACTTCACCTGGTACACTGGAGCTTGGTCCTTAATCCTTGGTGAGCTTTTGTACTGCAGTTACCTGTGATCAAGACTGCTCTTGAGGCTGTTCACTCTGTTCCCAGTTAACTTCCTTCACAGGAGCATCTTGCCTCCCAGTTTGAACCTGCTGTGTTACAAGCTGCTAGAAGCATTCTCGCTCAGTTCCAGGCTAACAATCTGCTCTGTTGTACTGGGTCTGACTGAGGTAAAGTTCACAGCCCTCACAGTGCTGTGCTTTGCATTAGTAGCTGGAAGGGTGTTGATAACAGGCCAGTGTTTTGGCTACTGCTGAGCAGTGCTGTCCCTCTGACATTCCTTCCCCCATCACAGGGATGGGAGTGGGCAAGATCTTGGGAGGGGACACAATCATGCCAGCTGACCCAAATTAGCCAAAGGGATATTCCATACTGATGCCTTTTGGGACTACCTAAAACCAGAGGCCAGACAAAATTAAGGGACTAAAAAGCAGTTTTATTGGAGGCCCTTCAGGTACATTTCGGGCAGACGAAGCCTCCCCTAGGGCCTACACCCAAAAAAATGGATGATGGGTCACAGGTTTTCATACTTTTATAAGTTTGGTCCATTTACGTATAGGGGATTAATCTTTCAATTACAGCTTCCAGTAATGAAGTAATTTACCCTAAGTTTGCTCTCCCTTCAACTCACTTTTGTTTACGTTTCTTGGGGCCTGAGGCAGTAAGGTGTCCTTGATTCTCAGGCCTAGCGAGAAATTGTTTTGTCTGACCAAAATGGGAAAACAGTAGCTAACTGTATATGGAGTTTAGAGTTATACACTAAAGAATTGCAGAATTACAAATATATGAAAAATAGAAAAGCTAAAATCCTAAGGCGTCAATACCATATGATGTCAGCTCAGATGTATAAAACTAAAGGGAGAGAAAAGGAAAGAGGGGCATTCGTGATTCTTCAAAGTTTTCCTTCCAGAGGAATCATTACATGTGCTGAAGCCCTGCTTCCCAGGAAGTGTCTGAACATCACTGCTGATGGGAAGTAGAGATTGACTTTCCTTTAGCTTATGTGTGTGCAGACTCTTGCTTATTTCTTTCCTTTCACTGTAATAAAATTGCCTTATCTCACTGGTTGTTCTCCATCTTATTCTCTCCCCTGTCCCATTAAGAAAGGGAGTGATATAGCAGCTTAGTGGGCACCTGGCATGCAGCCAAGGTCAACTTGCTACATCTGTGTCCTAGGTTGACTATATGATGCTTTTATCACCAATCATCTTGTTCTGTTTATGCTAAATAATAAGTTTTGCACCTTTAAGACTTGCTCCAGCTAGCTGAGGCAAAGAAGTTCCCTAGACTGTGGGGTTTTTTCCCCTTTTTTTTGGACCTGTTTAAACCTGCTCTGGAATGAACACCCAGAAGAGCACCAGCAGCTCGTATCTGTGGCCCACCAGGCCAGGCCCGGGCCATGGCATTTCCAGCACCGGAGAGACTGATAAGAGACTGAGTGAGCCGAGCTGCAACCTGGGGAGGGGACTTTCTGAGTTTGTCATCTCTTTTGGAGTCGCAAGGGGTTTTATTGTTTAATAAACAGTTTTTTTCCACTTTTCTCCAAGGAGGTATTTTTCTCCTGGACTGGTTGGGGGGAGGGGCCAATTGAATCTGCTTTCCTAGAGGCGCCCCTTTTGGGGTTCTCTCCAAAATTTGCCCTGAACCAGGACAATCTGTTAATGGCCTGAGTGTTTGGAGTGTGAGCTCTGCAGTACAGGAAACAAAAGAACTTATTTTTAGCCCAGGAATGTCAGACATCTTTCTGGGGAGAGCTGTCATGGTAGAGTAGGCAGGCCATGGGAAAGTCAGCTGTTGTAAGCCCTTTAGGCCATGATGGTGTGGATTCGTATTGATGGCTTGTGCCTTCTTGGGAGTGTGGACAGGGTTAGTCTGGTTTAAATTAGCCTCAGGTTACAATTAAGCAGATTTGTTTCAGTAAGTGGAAAATGCTTTTTTTTTACATTACTGTACTGTTTTAGCTATCCACATGTTAAAGTGGACAGCAAGTGTGACTCAGGCTTTCCAGCACAGTGTCCTATCTCAGCTGCTTTCATCTTTTAGCACTGTTTAGGGGTTGTTTACCTGGCCTCTTCTCTTGGTCAGCAGCCCATAATAAGCTATGAGTAAGAGCAGGATCTGTATTGTAAAGGAGGGTTGTGTCTTATGAGAAGTAGCTGAGGGAGCTGGGGGTGTTTAACCTGGAGCAAAGGAGGCTCAGGGGCACCTTTTTGTGCTCTACAACCACCTGAAAGGAGGTTGTAGCAAGGTGGGAGTTGGTCCTTTCTCCTAAGTAACAAGTGACAGGAGAAGAGGAAATGGCCTCCAGGTGCACCAGGGAAGGTTTAGAGTGGATATTAGATAAATTTCTTCACTGAATAGGTGGTCAGGCATTGGAACAGGCTGCCCAGGGAAGTGGTGCAGTCACCATCCCTGGAGGGATTTAAAAGATGCGTAGATGTGGCACTTGAGGACATGGTTTAGTGGTGGGCTTGGCTGTGCTGGGTTAATGGTTGGACTCAATGATCTTGGAGGTCTTTTCCAACCTAAACAATTCTGCAATTCTATGAAACCTTTCCAAAATAATCTGGCAACCCCATGCAAAGCTAGCTGGGGAAAGCACTGCAGGTTGTATGGGCATGACTGTGCAGCTGCTGGCTGTGTTGCTCATCCTCTGCTCTGCATTTCCTTCGGGAAACTGTGTTGGTTAATTGAGTTCAGCTATCACTAGTCAGTTTCTCCCATGGCATGCCAATGCTGGTACATTGTGTTCCCCCTGATCTCACCCAGCTGTAGCAGTGCACTGATGGCAATTGACGAAAGAGATCTGGACTCCATGGTTTGCACACATGAAGCCATTTATTGATTTGCAAAGCTGAGCTTATATACCTTTTCAGCTGTAACTAAAAATAGCACAACTATAACATTTATGTAACTAGGTAACATTGCTTAATTCAAAGCCTCGTACAGACTAGCGCAGGTATGTGAAATCTTACATAATTTCTGCTTACTAAGTACATTGTACCAAGCATACTGCTAACTTCTTCACTCCTTCTTCAAAGTTCTGCTTTCTGTTGCCAAGGCTTGTGGCCTACTAATGCTAACATATCCACTTCTGTCATGAGCTGGACAGTGCTCCCAGCTTGGCTTTCTAGCTGTATTCCTACATTTCCCCCTTTCTTTTCCACCATTAAAATTTTCTTTGTGGATTGATCAATCAGTCTCTGAACACATTGCAAGACACATGGCAAACAGATCATCATAAGTAATAATATGGCTAAAATATAAATTCCTTTTTTAGCTAAGTGTTTAAGCTAGCCAGTAAGCCCCCATTGCCCAAGTATGTGTCCAAGCCAATCGCTATAATCTACTACTTTTAATTTGGTTACACTATCTCAAAGAGCCTGTAAGCATGAATAGACCAAGAGTTGTCAGAAGGGTTCATGCCGCATAAGCCTTCAAAATCCTTGCAACCGTGTCCACGCACCAAAAGCAAAAAATCTATTGCAGCTCTATTCTGCAGTGTAGCATGTCTCACACTATCAACATCTGTTAATAAGCCTGATAAAGCAGAACTAGTAGCATTAGTTTGCTTTGCAAGCCAGCAGCCAAAGTTATCTAAGGTTTTTAATGCATGTGCCATGCCTATAGATGGAATAATTGAGGCAAACACTCAGGCTCCAGTGTTCCAGGATTTGATGTTATTGCAATCTGGGCTATATGTGCGTGTGCTACGCTTTCCTTGCACCAATCTGTGTAAAAATGGTAAGTTTTCCCGGAAGGAATGAAACATGGTTAGTCGCACAAAAGTGCAAGGGCCTCCCACAGTCCTTCCTGGTATTCCTTTCCAGGCTCTATTTCCATATATCAAAAATATATTGTCTATTAATCCAATAGAGGCCACTGCAGGTAAAATTGGCTGAGGCAGGGTATGATTACACCCGGCAGAAGCATTGGCATAAA
>NW_005054980.1:6612-10307 GCF_000277835.1 Geospiza fortis
GGAAAGAGTAAAAAAGTCAGAAACTTTATTTACCCCTAACCCTCTGTCATTAGCAAAATACCATCTAGCTGGCCTATTAGTCTTTTTGCGATACTTATCATTGCACCACCACGCTGGCTCAATTTGCCCTGGGGTGGTACAATTCCTGTGCATTGTCTCGTTGTATAAGGCATCCTGTGGAAGAGGTTTTACAGCGACTTCTGTGAGCCAGAGAGAGGTCTGATAAGAGGATCCATGTTTACCCCTGAAAGAATTTCCTACCAAGGTTGTTGACATAGAAACCAAGAAAGAGAGAAGGATAAATAAGAGAAACCTGCAACTCTCTATTCCAATAAGCACTTTGTTTGTCTCTTCTGACCAATGAGTAAAGTGTAAACTTAGGAGTTTTTTAAGAATGTATAAAAATCATGCATGCTATAATAAAACCAGGTTTGAAGCCTTCTGAAAATGGAGTGTGTTGTTTTGTATTGTCTCCGTCTCAGCCATGATCGTCTCAACTACGACAGCATCCCATTCACTTTTTCCTAAAGGCATGGCTCCTAGGCAAGTCTGGAAAGGATCACCTGGGGAAGTCATAGATAGGCACAATGTAGATTCATTTAAAGCTTAAGAGAGCGTAAGCCACACATTACCTTCTGGAAGAGGTGGCATTGTGACCACCTCTCCTTCGTCGAGAAGGAGTCCTACCAGAAGGAACAGTGTGAGAAGGCAGATCCAGCTCCCAAAAATACTGATGTGGAAGCCAGCCATGCTCCTTCTCACAAACCAATTTTAAAATTACACAATCACCAAAAGAATAGCGCAAAGGATCACACTGTGGGCAGTCACCATGCGGGTATTCTGACTTGCAATGCCGCTTCTTCTGGCACTTATGACACAAACACAAAGTCCATGCTTGGTGGGAAGAGTCTCTGCAAATAAAACAAGGAATAGGGTTATTTTCACATGTAAGTCCAAGCCTCCTTTCACTCCGTCTCTGCTGTTTTTCTCAGAGAGAGACTTGTTCTTATGTTAGAGCTTCTACTATCTCTGGAACGAGTCGACCCTGCGGCTTGCGAAGTGGTGAGAAGTCAATGAGTCCCCTTGGGTCAGGTAGAAGCCGGTTAGGGTGGTTGTGGTCTCTCGGTGGATCTGGACTCAGCTGTCTGAGAAGGCAAAGCTGGGGGTGAAATGGGTGAAACCAGGGGGAAAGTGCCAGGGTGATCAGGATCCTCAGGAGAGGTATGCAAGAATTCTCTGAAAAGTCTCATGTTCTTGACTGGGATCCACCTCGGGCCATTTTCTGTGGAGACACAAGCAAAACCTCTTCCCCATGTGACAAGGGGATAAGGTCCCATGATTTTACCTGTTTCTGGGTTCTTAATAAGGACTGGGGCTTTCTGTTTGACTTCTAACTGAGAGTTATTGCCAAAATGTCTTACAATTGGGAGGTTAGGATCCACGAGGGAACAATTAAAAAAGTTAAAAACATACAATGCCTTCTGTAATCGCTTTGCCAGGGTAGCATTCGTCATTCCCCCTTTCTTTTGTAACAAAAGACGCCTCAGTGAAGCATGGGCCCTTTCAATTATGGCTTGGCCCATTGAGGAATGAGGAATCTCCGTTTTGTGTGTCATCCCCCAGAGGGCAAGGAAATTTGCAACCCTCTGGGAAATATATGCTGGGCCATTATCAGTTTTGATTTGTGAGAGGATTCCCAGGACTGCAAAGGCACTCGTAAAGTGATGGCAAACATCTTTTGCTGGTTCCCCTGTATGACAGGATGCAAACAAAGCACCTGAAAAGGTGTCAATAGAGGAATGAATGTACTTAAGTCTGCCAAACTCAGGAATGAGTAACATCTGTTTGCCAAATTTGAAGGCTTTCGAGTCCTCTAGGGTTAACACCTCCTGCAATGGAGGGGAAGGAGTGTCTTTGGCACTCTGGGCACACAGCCACGATACTAGCAGCTTGGCGTGTGGTTAAGTCAAAGGCACGGGTGAGCACAGCAGCATTCTGGTGAAAAAATGAGTGACTGAGTTTTGCCTGGAAAAGTGGTCTGGCAGCTGAAAAGGTAAGACAAGTAAATCTGCTTGCCGGTTCCCCTCTGCAATGAAACCAGGTAAAGTTGTGGGAGACCTGACATGCATAACAAAGTAGGGGTGCTCTCTTGTGGCAGCAGCTCTCTGGCCACAGAGAGAAACACACAACTTTCCCAGGCATCGTCCTGGGGAAGGCTATGAGAAGATCAAGGAAAGAATGAGAAACAATTCTTATCTTAACCTGCTGTACCTGTTGTTGTGAACATGTGGAATGTGTTATGGAGATTTTTTTACCAAAGGGTGGTTTCCTAATTAGCCAATAGTGATGGGTTTTGATTGAAGGACCAATCAAGTCCAGCTGTATCCTAACTGTCTATAAAAGTATGGGTTTCTTAATAAAGATAGAGATTGATCAGCCTTCTGTGAATCATGGAGTCAATGCTAATTATTACCTGGCCGGGGGCCCACTGCGACAACACTGTCTAATATCTAAAAGGAAAACAAGTTGTTGTAACCACTGAAACAATTCCTTGTTGGGCACATCCTTTAGTACAGCAGCTTTAGCTCTCTCCACAAGTCCTGCAACGTAAGCAGAATCTGTTATTAAGTTAAAAGGGGTGACAAATCGCTGAAAGGCTCTGATAACAGCTGCCAATTCATAAATCTGGGGGGAACCTGAAACAGTAGTGACATCCGAATCCCATCGATTGAGATCGGTGTTCCACCAAAGCAGTACTGACTTGTGGGTGCAGCCAGATCCATCTGTAAAGACAGTCAAAGCTTGTAATGGGACCTCACTTCTCTTGGGTTGCATTAGGAGATTAAAGCTGGTTGCCACAAGCTTGTGCTTTGGGGGATGTGTAGAAAGCTGTCCAGAGAAGTCAGTGAGTGCCATTTGAAAAACTTCAGATTGCTTCAACAGCCACTGTAAATAGACAGTAGTAATAGGCAAACAAATCAAACAAAAATCCACACATGCAAGTGTGGTGAGCCTCTGTCTAGCTTTTACAATGAGCAAAGCAAACATCTCATGTTGTGTGGTTACAGTTTTTGACATCTGGTGTGGTAAAAAAATTCCACTCTGATGAATTATTAAAGAAAAGGGAAACCCAGGGGCCCATCGGACCACTTGCTGATTTGAAATAGCGTCGGCTACCAGCTACAGTGCCTGGCAGGCTTCTGGTGTGAGCTGTCGAGGTGACAGGAGATCTGGTTCCCCTTTTAGCAGATCAAACAAAGGGCTCAGGTCAGCATTTGAAATTCCTAAAAAGGAACAATTGAACCCAAAAGCTTTTGAGCATCATGCAAAGTACAAATGTCTGATTGAATCTGTAAAGGCTGAGGAGAAATACTCTGGGTCCTAATGCACCAGCCCAGGTATTTCCAAGGGGGTTGATGCTGGATTTTTTCAGAAGAAACACAAAGTCCTGCTTGGGTTACAGCAGCAATGACAAGGGCTAAGGCCTCCTCCATGACTTCCTGTTTCTCTGCTGCAATACGAATGTCATCCATAAAATTATATAATGAGGCAGTAGGCATCTTTTGGCGAATGGGGCTGAGGACCCTTGCAGTAAACCACTGGTAAATAGTGGTACTGCATTTCATTCCTTGAGGAAGGACAACCCAGTGATATCTTTGGAAGGGTGCTTGCATGTTAATGCTTGGAACAGAAAA
>NW_005054980.1:11864-19342 GCF_000277835.1 Geospiza fortis
CGTGCGGAGTCGGCATCTGTGTTGGCAGCATCTGCGGTGGCGGCTGAGGTATTTGTGTTGGAGTGCGGTGCTGGCCCGCACTGCGGTTCCAGTTTCCCTGGATCAGGCAACCTTCAGAATCATGCTTAGAATGACACTGGTTAGCAAAATGACGACCTTTATGACACCGTGGACGTACATCAAGGGTTTTTAGCTTAGCTCCTTTCTGAGCAAAGCAGTCTTTTTTAAGGTGGTCATGTTTGCCACAGCTGAAACAAACTGCCGGAATTCCAAAGCCACCTTTGATGGCTGCAAAAGCTGCGGCCATGGCTTCATATTGATGTTCTATTGTCCCAATGTGGTTGAACACTTCAACCATTTCAATAAGAGTTGGTTCGTGGTTAGGTAGAGACTTAAAGAGACTTAAGGAGATTTATACAGTCTGTGTTTGCAGTTTCAACAGCAGGCTTTAAAAGCAAAATTTCATGAGCATCTACATTATCAATTTGGCATTCGAGTGCTTGCTTAAGACAGTCAATAAACTGCATGTAGGGCTCCTGAAGGCCCTGGACAATGGTTGTGAATGCTTTCTGAGGTGTTTTTGCATCGGGGACCTTAAGAAAGGCTTGGTGAGCTGCATCCTGGACTCCATCAAGGGCTTCCCTTGGGCAGTCTCGCACCTGGGTGACAGGATCTGTCTAAGGTCCCGTTCCCATAAGCTGCCTGATTGTGAGGGCTGCCAGGGTCCGATTAGCATGACCCACATAAGTTATAAGAAGTCTTTGCAGACCCTTCTCCCACTCCTTGTCCCATAAGCTGTATTGAATGGGAGACAGCAGTAGCCAAGCGAGAGCTTTTAAATTGTGCGGGGTCATTATGTGAGCAGCAAACACAGAAACTAGCATGTTTGGAAAATGCAATGAGCTGATACCGTGCTCTGTAACTGTTCGTGGGAGCTTTTTAATTTCTGGGAAAGACAGCTATTCCCAATGGGCAGTTCACCCAAATATATTACAGGTGTTACAATTATTTCAGCAATGTCAAAATCTCCCTCCCTTAATGCTTGTTGTTTTAAGCGCACCCAGTAGTCATGAGGGTCGGGGGGATATAAATCAGGTTCATTGTCAGGATCAATGTGTCCAGGATCAAAGGGATCCTCCTTGGGACCCTCCTGTTCATTTTCCTCACTGTTTTCTGGGCAGTAGCTGGCAGCGAAAGCCCTTATAGAGGGTGAAGGGCCCCCCTCCCTTTCACTCGCAAGAGATGATACCAAGGCTGTGGGTCATGTTTGCTGTGATATGGGAGATGGACATGCAGTCTCTTCAGAATGTAAGGAATTCTGAGACTCCATCATAAAGGGGAGGCAAACAACCTTAGCAGCAGTCTCTTCAGATTTTTAAGAGCATTGAGCTTCTGCTGTAGAGGGAGAGCAGGCATTCCCTGCAGCCTGGGAGTTTTCTGGAGCCTTTAAGGCCTCAAAAATCACTTGCCAGGAGGGTAGCATTTCTGCAGCCGCTTTATTTACCTTGGTAGCAGAATCCCATAGCTTAACTCCCTCTTTGTCCCACAGATCTGTTGTAAAGACCGTGGACTCAGTGGCTCCTGGGATTCAGCAGGTGCCCATTGTAATAGGACTTTTAAGTCATGCAAGGGTAAAGTTTTGCCGTGCTGTCACAACAGCCTAGACACAAGTTCAAAAACGTCTATTTTCTGGGCAGATATTCCCTGACCCATTGTCCCCTGCAGCGGCTAACCTCCTATATCTTGGAGAGGTATCTCACCTCCTTTATCCCAGAGGGGTTCATCGCTGGCCAGCTTTCCTGCTTCCTCTCAGCAGCACTTAGTTCTGCAGGGCACGTCCTCAGTCGCTCAGGTAGGCGATCATTGCTTCCTCAACGTGAGGGCACCATTTGACAGTGATTGATAAAGAGACGGGGTCTACGTGGTTTGCACACATGAAGCCGTTTATTGATTTGCAAAGCTGAGCTTATATACCTTTTCAGCTGTAACTAAAAATAGCACAACTATAACATTTATGTAACTAGGTAACATTGCTTAATTCAAAGCCTCGTACAGACTAGCGCAGGTATGTGAAATCTTACATAATTTCTGCTTACTAAGTACATTGTACCAAGCACACCGCTAACTTCTTCACTCCTTCTTCAAAGTTCTGCTTTCTGTTGCCAAGGCTTGTGGCCTACTAATGCTAACATATCCACTTCTGTCATGAGCTGGACAGTGCTCCCAGCTTGGCTTTCTAGCTGTATTCCTACAGTGCACCTTGTTCCCCCAACCCATGGAGACCCAGGAGCGCACAGTGAAGGCCTACACGGCAAGTGGAGTGAATGTAACCATGTGTGAGTGGGGACACTGCCTCAGAGTGGGACTTGCTGGGCAAGCTGGTGGCAGAGTGCAGTGGCAGAATGTGGGAAGCATGGCTCAGGGCCCACTTCTGGGTGAGTGAGTGCACAACAGGATGGGGGCAGTGGGGTCAGAGACAACCAGAGATGGGGGGTCACCCCTCTCTGGTCAGAGTTGGCTCCAAAGCTGCCTACAACCATGGTCCTGGAGTGCCATTGCTGAACTCTCTGAGCATCCTGTGATGGTGAAACCCTGGCAAGTGGCTGCACAGAGAGATGGTGGGTGTTCCATCCCTGGAAACATTCAAGACTGGGTTGAGCGTGGTGCTGAGCCAGCTGATCTAGTTGAAGATGTCCCTGCTCAGTGCAGGGGAGTTGGACTACATGGTGTTTAAAGGTCTTTTCCAACCCAAATCCTTCTATGATTCTATGATGCCCTGGTAGGCACTCCCCCTCCACACGTCCTGAGAGCTGTGGCTTTGCAACCTGCCCTGTGCAGCCAAAATACATCCTGGCAAGTGGCTACTGCTGTGCTGAAGAATGTCAGTGCCAGGCTGAAAGTTTAGTAATATTAATTGACCACTGGCGAACTTTGGAGATACCATGGCCAAAAAGGCTCTTTTGATGTTGTTATGAACTGGTTAAAACACAGAAGAACAAGGAAAATTAAGTCTCTGTGAATAAAATGGATCGAACCCAGAAAGGTTTGAAATATACTCCTGAAAGGAATGAAGGACTTGTCTTTACAAACAAACTGTGGGTCTGCTGGTAGATAAAACTAGAACTGAGAGATAAAAGAAACTGAATCTTTAAAACCAGAAATCGTGGACAAAGACTCTAACTAGTTAAAGTTAGAAAGTAGTATGTTTATTATGGCAGTGGGCAGCATGGGGGGGCTGTCCTCGAAAGGTGTGACCGTGCCGCACAAGGTTCTTTGCCTTCTATTTATTTCCCAAAATAATACATATGCATAAACCCAGCACCTCCCATCCCCGCTTTGTATTAAAATGAGGTTATCCTCATTATCCTAGGGTGATGTTATGATGCTTGTATCCCCATTCATGTGTTCTGTTTATGCTGGATATTATGTTCTGTGCCTTTAAGACTGGCTCTGAAGAGTGAAAGTTTTGTTTGGGTTTTCTTATCAGCCGCTCCCCCATGGCTGGCGGGACACAGAGACGGGGCAGTACATAGTGCTGCTTTTGCTTTTTTTGCTTTTGCTTTTCGCTTTGCTCTCTCGCTCTTGCTTCTGCTTTGCTTCTGCTTGCTTTTGCTTCTGCTCGCTTTTGCTTCTGCTCATTAGCTAGTTTAGCTAAACAGTCCAAATTTCTTCCTGGACTGTTTCTCCTTTCCTTTTTGAACCAACTTGAACCTGCTCCAGACTGGGACCTGGGAACACCGAGAGTTTGCACCCTGTGGCCTGCAGCAGCTGCCCCAGCACTGGAGGGACTGACAACAGAGTGACCACCCCCTCGAGAGAGACTTTCTGAATTTTTCATCTTTTTCCCAGTGGTGTCATGTGATATTGTTAATTTTGTGTGCTGGGGGGTGCTGTGCCTGTGAAATAAACAGGTTCTTTCCACTTTTCTCTGAGGAATCCTTCCCGAACCAGTTGGGGGGAGGGGCCGTGTGGGTTTGCTTTCTGGAGGGGCCCCTTTTGAGATTCTCTACCAAATTTGCCCTAAAGCAGGACAAATTTCCATCAGTGTCCTACTGAGAACCAGTGCTAAACAGGGATAAGACACATCCTAACTCAAGCCAACACTTTTCAGCTGTGTTGTGTGCAACATAGGCCCAGTGCTTAAGACCTCTGATGTAAATTTAAGTGGAACACTCATGAAATGCAAGACAACCATTTCCTGCAATCTGATATACTGATACAATAGGAGTAGGCTCAGATCATAGTTTCATATAATATACATCAGTCAGGCAAGTAACACATTGTAAATTATTCTTGGCCTAAGCTTAGAAAGGTCTTCCTAGTGTTCAATCTGTCTTCCCTTTGAAAAGCACATGGTACTTCTCTGGCTAGCATCCACTAGCTGGATAGAACTTGGTGGGAAATATGATGTTCCTGTAATATTTTCATTAGTATTTTTCTGCACAGTACAAAGAATAGGTTGTCTGATCAGGCAGCATGACATCCTGCAGAATCTCAGCCATTCTCTACTTGGACCATTTTTAATGCATTCTACAGTACAACATTTTCCAGAATATCTTTTTATTTTGTAAGTCTTGAGATAAGAGACAATCATTCTTCACACTTATGTAAATTGTTCTATTAGGTAAGTACCCTAGCTACCAAAAGTTCAGCCACCAGGCACACACATCACAGTCAAATTCTCTCCTGAGTGGATAGAGATTAAATTAAATAAACACTTTGTCTTTCACTATTATTTTTCTTTTAGATTCGCATCAGTGTTTCTCCCATTTGTTACAAGTTATTCTTCTATAGGCTAAGTAGCCTCTAATAGGATCTGAGATGCAAATATGTATGCCTATTATTATAGAAAAGTAGCATTATTTTTAGATTATTCAGGTTAGTAAGTACATAAAGAACTTCCCACTCTTCTGATCTAGGGAACAGAACATAGCAATGAATGTTATCAAATCAATATTCTTTGAAACTTCTGCTACTCACTCAATTCCAATCACAGGTAGACAGCAGGGAACTCATAGCTGCTCTGCCATTTATGCCAGCAACTGTTTACCCAAATGATGGCACAGTGTCATAATCTGCACGTGAATTATTTAGTTTTCTATTATTAAGCTCATTCTTAAAATATTCAGAAAGAGCTGCCAACTGGCAGTATTCTCAGGGATGCTCTGTCTTTGTCATAGGCCAAAAACCTGCCCACATTTATTAACAGAAATAACAATTTAAAGACACATATTTGTCCCCATGTTAAAATTATTTAACATTAACTTCCTAGTCATCATAACCAAACCCAACGCTAACACAATTTTTAAAAATCAAGTGAGTCACTTACCAAAGCTATAAGTTCAGTGTTGGACTAGGGCTGACTGTGTCCCCAGCTCCTTAGGATATCTGTTAGGAAATCACACTAAGTATCAGTTTCTCAGGCTGAAGGTCTCATTCTGAATCATCCTGAGAAGCAACTGCAAAGAACTCTGTGAGATAAACTGCTCATGACACTGCTGATTTCCCTTTATAGAGTTATAATCAACATCCTTTGGGGAAAATGCCATTGGAATCCCAGAATCATTCAGGCTGCAGAGGTTTTGGGATGCCCTGTTCAAAGCAAGGTAATAATTGAATTCAGAACATACTTGGAGCTTTGTCTAGTCTGGTTCTGAAAGGCAGTTGGGCCCTCAAGCTTATGAACCACACCTTCTGTTTCGGTGTCATGGGTGGGGGGACAGGGAGAGAGTGACAGGAGTTAGGTAGAAACATATCACCCAAGGGTCCTATTGACATCTCGTTGCTCCCCTCCATCTAGTTTTCTTGGTGGTGAAGGTACCCCACCACCAAAAACTACAGAATCGAATGGATTAATATATGTTTGGGCCAGGTGGGAACACCCACATGCCTCCCCTGGGGAGGGCAAGTTTGATACTGTCCTTGCAACACTGTGGATTTGTTGCATCATGTTGCAGTGCTCTGGTGCAGGGTCTGGGGACCCCTTTTTGGGGGAGGGAGACTTTTGTTAGAAACAATGCACATTCTCTGAAATTTTTAAAAGTTTAATAAGGGATAAAAGGGACAGTATCCAGCTCTGGGATGTCTGGCAATATGCCAAAAACACAGGGTTAGCTTAAAGCAATGTTCTTTATATTGAGACATGGAGAGTAAGAAAATTAACTTAGAATAGAAATTAATTTTTGGATTTAGATGAAGTGTGCATTTTTTGTTGCATCTGTAACTTGCTGTGCTCGCAAAGGCCTGCAGAGATGTACAAAAGAATGCAAGGCTCTGATAAGAACAGTTTTCCCAAACAAGGTGGAAGGAATGTGAGCTTCGAAGCTGGAGAGAGATAAGAGGGGGCCCTTGGACCTTGCCTTGGACCTTGAAACTAGAAGCAGACAGAAACTGAGGCTGCCAAGATACTGGGGAGACAGATAGATGACCGGAGAGCTCTCTGCGCAGGCTCAGAAGGACTGATAAGGACTAATTTTAATGTGAAGCAGGGCTAGTAGATGAATATGCATGGACCTATTGAACTTAATGCATATGCAACAGGTTAGGGGACAAAGGGGGGTCTGAACTCTCAAGGAGTGCACATGCACTTTGAGGAGAGACCCTGCATGTGTCCGGTGATGAATAAAGATGCATACCTACTTGTCATGGTTTGACGCTGTCGCAGGGCCAGTGCACCCATGAAAATATATTTTGTCAAATGGCTGCTGTGAGATGTGACCAGAAACAGAACAAAGCAGGCTCAAGCTTAGGAATAAAGGAAGAAAAAACTTTATTAACCTACATTTATAATAAAAGGAACACACAGAATTCAAAATGAAAACCTTCCGAAACATTCGTCCTCCCCCCTCCCAGTTTCCACCCAAGCACAGTGAGACAAAACCTTAGATCCTCAGTCAAGTTACCACTCCTCAGACAATCAGTTCTCAGTTCATCAAGGGAGAGAGGTGTCCCTCTTGTACCATAGGCTTCCCCAGGAAACACAGTTGAAACCTCTTGTGTTTCCATGTCACACATGGCACCACCCAGAGAAAATCTGCCATCGTGACATCTTCCTCCCATGTACAGTGCTCTCACCACTGTTCATGGACAAAAACTGCTTATAGGATTCCCCTTTTAAGGATGCTTTGCCAAGTACCAAGAAAGCTACAGTTTCTCACTTTTGGGACAAAGGTCCTCCCCATTTTCACTCCCCCTGGGGCCGAGGGTCTTGAGAACAGAGATCTTCTTCTTCCCTGAAGACAGAGGGCACCACCACAGCCTCCCCATCTTTCTCTGTTTTCTTCACTCCTGCACTTGGCATCACTGCAGCAGGTCACTCTCTTGGCTCAAGCTATTGCCTCCCCCTAAATGCAGTCTCTGTGTTACAGGAAATTGGTTCCGTCTATGGCTATGCAAGAAAAGTCCAGCTAAAGGCTACTCCATCATCTCCTCCCACCTAGGATTCTTCCTCATCTTCTTACATCCTTCACTTGCTCAGA
>NW_005054980.1:19555-21070 GCF_000277835.1 Geospiza fortis
ATCCCCCCCCCCCCCCCCTCCCTTCTTCTTGACCGGCCATGCTGCCAGCACATGGTATCAAATTTCAAGGTGGTGAGCTCTCTTTCTCGGGCTGCCCAGGACATCTCAGTGGTTCTCCACCCCTCCGTTCTGCAGGGACCTTCACTCCCCTTCTCTGTCCAAGGCTCCGGCCTACCTCAGCCAAGGCTGGGCAGGGAAGATCCAACCTCTTCAATTGACTGGAACCAAGAGAGAGTTCCCCTGGGAGTTCTCTGCTTTTTAACCCCCTGTCTTCTCAGAGGCGTGTTCACGTCTTCAGTAGCCACACCAGGTGCCAATATTCAAATCTGACCACTGACTGATTTGACCACAACTTCCCGAAAAACTCACTTCCTTTTCAATGCAGGACATTACTTTACAACTTTTACGAGTTTTGGAGATTTTCTGCAAATCATTGTGGCAAGCCAGCCAGGAGAAGTCCTTGGTCCACACAGGACCAGCAGGGAGGCAGATCTCCTTGGCACGCCCTGGGGCACTTTCCCTGGAGGAGTTCCGGGTCCTGGCTCACTCACTGCTGGGACAGACAATGGCCTGCTGGTATGCGAATAAAGAGCATGTATCAAGCTTAAAAGGGAGCCTTGGCCAAAAGGGATACTGGTAAGCCACTCAGAGACATCTGGCACACAGATTTGTCCCTGTGTGAGTAAAAGTTTGGGGCTTGCAAGCAGCCACCAGCCGCAAGTGTGGCTGGTAGTGGCAGGAGGGGCTGCTAGTTGGGAGGGCGACTGGTGGAGGGATTCATTGATCGATTATGCGACCACTAGTGAATCTGGGGGTGAGTCAAGTGAATCTGGACCTTATAATTGCTATTTTAGTTTTCCTTATTACTGTTATTGTGTGCTTGTGGTGTCCGGACATTGTGCTTGTTAGCGGGTTTTGTAATTGTGTGAGTGAGTGGCTTTGTGGGGCTCAGTTATGTGAAAGAGGGAGTGAGTCAGCATACCCACGGTGCGAGGGGGGAAGCTCTACCCGTGACTGAGGTGGCTGAGTGGGGCCCAGGGTGGTGTCTGGGGTGCACCAGCTAGATGGCTGTGGGGGCAGATAACAGCTAGAAGCAGAGCAAGTGGAGAAGTGTGAGTGAGAACATGTACTGTGTTTGAATGTGGTGACTTGTGCTGATTGTGTGGATTGTGCATGTTTTAACCGTGGCTAGACAGACTGAGGGGATTCCTCTGCCCCAGTGGTTTGGGCTTGATCCCTGGGAGTTTGTGCATCCAGTAAATCACTAGATAGATAGAGGAGATGAACGAGTTTATCTAGAGGAACTTTTTTGGACTTCAGCTAGTTATCTAGTATCTATAGATTAGGAGCAGCCCACAGTAGAGGGTTTATAACTTCAAGTAGGGATAAATGGAATAGCTTACCTTTGCGGGTGGTTCCTGGGAGCCTTTGGCACCTCGAGAGGCTAGCACCCTGCTTGGGTACTGTCATAGACATTTCTTTTATGAAAAATCCTCTCTTAGGATTTTCCTGCTG
>NW_005054980.1:21210-21393 GCF_000277835.1 Geospiza fortis
CGAGAGAGCTGGTTTGTTATCATTCTTTACTTTTCTTAGGTAGCTAGCAGCTTCTGGAAACTCTCCCTTTCTTTTTCTTTTAGTATAGTTTAAATAGATGTTTATATCATAACCCAATAAATCAAGCCTTCTGATCATGGAGCCCATCTCGTCTCTTCCTTCACCCTAAAAACCCTTGTGACA
>NW_005054980.1:21461-22244 GCF_000277835.1 Geospiza fortis
GGCCAGGAGCTGAAGAACCGAAGATCCAGATTTGGACGGAGTCCACAGCCAAGGCTGACCACAAAGCAAACCTTTGGAAAGACTCCAGGAAGATGCCCGGAGAGCCTTTCAGCCTCGAGCAGCAGCTGGCCAGAGCATGCTGGACTCTCTTGGAAGGTACTGTAGGCTTTTCCCTTCCTGAAAATGCTGCCCTGTACACATGGTGGCTGGAAAACTGGACGAATTTTCCCACTGAGGCACAAGTCCATTTTTCTCCCTCAGAGGAGAGCCTTATTTCCCTCTGGGGCAGATGGGTTGAAGAGGACAATATTCCTATGGAGAAGAGACAATTATATGGGTTTTTTCGATGGGCAAAATTCTTTGGATTTTTTACTAATGTTCTATATGCATTGGATTCGTACGTATGGGAATGCATGGAATTTATTTTCCAGATTGTTTGGGACCGGAGCTGCCGTTGCCCTCGCAGCTACCAGGTCTTTCAGGCACTTTTTCCGGTTTTAAAACGAAGAGCAGCTGCTTTTCCCTGGATCGCTGAAGCGAGGGGGCAAGCACCATTCCCCCCGATTCCCGAGGGAAGACCCTTCGGAGAGGGACGAACGGCTGCTTCCCAGCGGGGGGGTGAAATTTCGCCCGGCGCTGTAGTTTTTTTTCCTCCGTCTTCAGAGCATGCTCAGATGGGGCCACCTTCTCCCTCCCCCCGCCGCTCTCGGAGGGGGTTTGAGTGGGCGGCGCCACCGCCGCAGCCAGCGCTGCCGGCCCCCCTCCGGCCCGTTCCGTGGGCTC